>NC_090206.1:20460580-20690580 GCF_033026475.1 Channa argus
AGTATGTCATAGTTTTTCCTCAGAGGTATGGCTAATCCACAAATGTATAAATGGGGGTAACATGTAGCCTAATTGCTTAGGGAAATGTTGCAGGCAGTGCTAATGCTTTGTCAGAGATGAGGTAATATAAACAAATGGCTCATGAAGTACCTCTCCATTAAAATTCACATTATAAGCCATTTTAATTGCTCGGCTGCCAGCAGTGCCACAACAACAGTTACTGTGAAGGCTAACGAAGCAGCAGGAGTAAACAAGCTGAGGAAAGACAAAAACATTATTTAGTAAAGAACATAAAATAACGAGAAAACACGATGAAAGCAGTGTGACTACTGAGTGAAAATGAAAAATGGATGATGTAATGCATGTAAGTGTTGCATATGCATTAGGTGACCACACGCACAGTTCAAATACATACACATTATAACACAGTGGAGCGAACACAGTGAGGAAAAGCTTCACTCTCGACAACAATAACAGCAATAACGCAGTGAAGTAAACAATTTGACACCGAAAGGAAACGGGTGCAGAGAAGGAAGATGATTATAAGAGTAACAAAATCCGTCGGTTCCTCAATAAAATCATAAGCCACTGAATGAAAACCGGGCCATGAAAAGCTCCATGCTGATAAATGTGTTTTTAAAAATGTATTTTTTTTAAGTAAATGACCAAATTTTGTATCTAATGTTGGTCAGTATTATGTTTCAGCATCTCAGAGGTTGTTGTTGCAACATTCTTCACATAGTCCCATTTCTAAAGGAAATGCATGGAAACCCAGCCAGAGAAATGAGGAGACATCCGATACAGGAAGTGTTCTGTCAAAGGTCAAACACATACTATATGTTGGTTACCAGTGCCACGAGTCACTTTCTACAACTATGTGCCTTTTGTTATCATAACCATTAGTCACAAGTCTTTCAGAGCGTACAGGTCCAGACCCTGTTTTTCCAGCATGTTCTTTACAGATAAGAGGCCATAAACAGTTGGTGATGCCAGTTTAATTTTTTGGCATTAGAAAAATGTTCCTAGAAGAAACGTCTTCTTGTTTTGTCAGATCTTAACTTAAGAACTTAAGAATATTTTATTGTCGCCAAAGGGCAATTGTTTCGGTATCAACAAAGCAAGACAGCATTTACATTTACATTTACATTTAGTCATTTAGTCATTTAGCAGATGCTTTTATCCAAAGCGACTTACAAGTGAGGTACAAGGCAAGCAAAAATCTAAGTCAAGGAGAAAACATCAAAGCAAAGTCCTATCAGAAAAGTGTTCACAGTTCACGAGATACAAGTGCAAGAGAGCAGAAAGGATTTTTTTTTTTTTAAGAAATTTAAGTGCATAGGAAGATGCGGAAGAGTTCAGTTTTCAGCAGTTTTTTCAATATTGGGAGAGAGTCAGCTGAGCATGCAGCGTTTGGTAGCTCGTTGCACCATTGTGGGATCATTGCGCATCCAACATTGAGTACAAGAAGAAGAGTTATGTCACTGTATCCTCTCTAAATTCACTATAGTGGTGGAAGTTAAACTAAAAATAGTATTCGTATCTTGTCCGGAAGGCAAGTCAAACATGATAGAACCTTTGTTTAGTAGCTGCCCTACATAGTGGTCAGAACGAGCTCTTAAATAGGTACCAATCATTTTATTACTAACTTTTAACACCCTGTTTAATGTTGTTATGGTGTTTGACACCGAGGAGCCAAACCAGCGGTATCATTTTTAAAAATTCGGCTCCTCTCACCAGTAGAGTATCAAGAAAATCTGATTAACATTCAGGATGTTCCTGATGTACGAGACAGTAATTATAGTAAACAGGGATTTTAAAAAAAGCACTCACAGTGAATAGAAATGTGCCCACTCATTCACAGTGGGAGGTTCAGAAAGCTCCAGTATGACTGTGCCAACATGGGGATTCTGAAAACTGTTCAATCCAATTGTCTTTTGGACACTGGGTTTTACCTACAGCACATATGCAGGTTAGTTGACTCTCTCCCACTGTATCGCTTACATCCTGCCGTCTGAAACAATATGATATGTGGCACTGAGTGTTTACTGCGGAAGTTTACACTTGGCATGATGGGAAACTCTTTGAAGCTGCACCAACCTAAAGCAAAGTAATAAGAGAAACTTTTGAGGTTTTGTCTTTGACATTGCGAGTTCCACTCAGTGGTTTGTTTCCACGCCGAATAGGATCGGTTTAGACACTTAACATCAAGAAGGACTTTTGAACTACAAAGGAGGATGATGGTGAAGCATGTCTTACTGTAATTCATGCCTGCTGTCAGACTTAGACATACACATACTGTCCATAGTGCTCAGTCACACACAAGACTTTGAGAGAAATGCAACTGTGTCTCTGTAACACTAATCTAACAATCTTCAGTCACTGGGGTAAAAGAAGATGCTGCATTCAGGATCAACAAATCATACCGGTGGAAACAGCAACAACCATGCCAAGGTGCTTGTGGCTTCTTTGAGCTTTTGTGTTCTAGTTATCTGCATGTTTCTTTGTGTCCATCTGTCCATCACATACATCTGTCTGAATTTTCACTGGCTGTGATGCTTATTGTCTCCACTGATGAATGATGAAAAATAGTGTTTTACCTGTTACTGATGTTTGTATGCATGTGGGGGGAAAGCTGTTTACCTTTTAGCAATGAATAAATGCACAATAACAGCTGTTCAACTGTGTGCTGTGCTCACACAGCCATGCTGTGTTGTCCTCTACTTATCATCTTGCTGTTGTAATAAATGAATTTTAAACTATGCATTTTTTTTGTTGTTGTTCTTGTTTTGTTTGCAAAAGTGTAAACAGAAGTAAACCATATTACTGCTTTATGGTATGGCCAACAAATGTAATGATTTCAAATGTGTGTACATATTTCATTTGGTAATTGGCTGGGAAGTTGGGAAACTGTGAATAAATACTCCTTCATAGTGACCTAATTTATGAAACAAGCATACAAATGGAATCCAAAAATACATGTGTACTTTTTTCCAGGCTTGACTTTTTATTTAAACAAACAAATTGCACTGTCCATCAGTTGCTCATTTTCTACTGAAAAGCATTGTTTGTTCTAAACTTTAACTTTTGGAGCCTTGGCCAAAAAACAGTTCTTTAAAGAAGGGCACGTGTCATGGATAAGCATTTTAAGTCTGCATCAGACAACCAGTAGACTGAAATAAAAAAGCTTTTGCAAAATTTGTAGACTTACATGTAAACATCCAGTAGACATCGATACAAGGTCCAAAATCAAAGTTTTTAATAAACAGAAATGCTTTTCAGCTGCATGTTCATCTTTAAAGTCATATTGATGTTCTAATTTGTTGTTTTAATGGTCATGAATCTGACAACAAACTCAACTCCCCTTCACCTTTTGGCCTTTCCTACTTCAATCTACCTGCTAACACACCTTACGCTCTTTCAATTCTTAGACCTGCACTGTCTGCCTCTCCTTCTCTATCTTATCCTCTCTTCCAATCAATCTCTGCTCTTCACTCTTGTTTCCTCTCTCGCCCTGTTTTCCCCAGCCCTGCTTTCTGTTTCCTAGCTTTTATTTTGTAGTTTTTCTGTCCCACTTCCTATCCACTTGTTCTGGCAACTTCACTACTCATCATCATGATCACTGATAGTTTTCACCTGTTCCCTTGCCCATTCAAAGCTGGGTTTCCCCACAATTCCCTGCCAGATTGTCTCTTTACAATTTCAATCCACCTGGATGTTGTGCTTTCCTGTTTGGACTATGGCCTGCCCTGTTCTACCTGATTTCTCCTCTAAGACTCTTAGTCTTAGGTTTTTTTGTGTATCCCTACCTATCTGCCTACTCACCTTAGTTGTTTAATCCTGCTCTACCTACTTATGTACATTTGCATTCTGATTTATTGTTATCTCTGTTTTTGATCAGTCTCTGTACATGCACACCTCTATATCATTGTCATTAAACATTCCATCCATCCTGGGGTATTTTTGTTTCTCTGTTGTCCCTGGCACTGTGATTAGTTTCCCCTGTTTTAGTTCACACAGTTGGCCTTTTTCTTGTTCAGCTTCTTGTTCTTGTTCTTGTTCAGCTTCCCTACTTTCCCCCCACTCCAGTATTTGGGTTTGCTTTCAATTTACGTTCTGCAGCCCTGTATTGAGTTCACTGAGCTTCAACACTTAGGTCCCTTTCACTGTTTTTGTTGAGTCAGAGTGATTTTCTGTTTCCGTTACTGTATTGTAATACATTCCCTTCACCACATACCTCCTCTCACAGTCTCCTGACTTGGGTGCTTATACAAAAACCCTCACAATAATTTCCATACTTTATTTATCAAACAGTATCATCTGTACTACAGAAGTTTGACACAAGCAGTGACTATTACGACGAACCATTCATCTTTTGTCTTTAGCTGCAAACACAATATGTGTGTGCAGATGTGTTTGTCTCAGGGGTCACTACACTTTGCCGTTGGAGAAAAAGCATGTGTTTAAGGTGGTTACTTAGCAACTATCAGGAGTTCTATTGTGAGAGGTATGAGGTTGATCAAGGATGGTATCAGACAAGATGTTTATCTTTATACACAACAGCGTCTTTGCATGGATGTTTACAAGTGACACTGCTGGGACAAAGTGAGAACATCTTTGTTGAATAGGTGTTTCAGTGTAAGTATGAATGGGAAAGGTAGTCATGTCTTTGTGTGTGTGTGAGAGAGTGAGTGAGTGAGTGAGTGAATGTGTGCAAGAGATGGAAACAGATCAGGGCTTCACATCAAATCCTTCTTGGATGTACTGTAGTTTTCTGAGTCACAAAGACAAATGAAGACTTCTTATAGATAAAAATCACACCAACAAACACGCAAAAATTGGCAGTAACTAACCACCCTACATCACACCTATATTCGGCTGTGACATGCTGTGATATTGATAGGAATGATCATTTTAGTGCATTAATGATGATGGTCAAGCCAGCTGTGCACAACATTCAAAATCTATCCATCAAGTACTCTTTTGCATTGACGTGTGACACACGGAGTTTGATCCTATCTGATTGTTTCAAAGAGTGACCAAGGCTCAAAACATTTATAAAGAAATTTCCGCTTTGACAGCCCTTCTATACACATAGATAACTCATGGAGTCAAACGTCAAAAGTTACATACTGTAGATACGTAGCTGTAGCTAAGTACAAAACATGCTTGTTTATCACAGGAAGAAACATTTCAGAACTTTCGCTGTGAATTCCTAAAAACACCCTCCCGGGTGATCATATATAAAGATGGTTTTTAAAGAAATTCAGTTGATGAACTTGATGAAAATCTTGATAGTGAGATTTTATTGATATACCCACTACATTAGCCTACAGAGCCACACCTTTTAAAAAAAGCTATAGAGGGCAAAAGGCTTACATGACCATTGCATACCTTTTTCACAGACCTGGTTTAATTTGGAAAATACAGGTATTTACACATTGACAACAGTATGATTTTTTTTTTAACATTTTTAAATAGTGGAAGGCACCAGACATTACCCACAGCTTTTAGTGCCAGCAGCCCCCACACATACACTGAATATTTACATCATCAAGTTATTATAAACAATTTACATTTTTAGTCATCAAGATGTTTAAACACAGTTGAGGCCAATAGGTTAACAACTTCAGCATTACACATTTTTTCTGAAGCATGCTGAAATTTACCACAGTTTTACTTTGACAAAAAGTAAGATTGGCGGTAAAAGTGGAAGATAAAAAAATCATGATTTGCAAAGAAAGACTGTAAATAGATTGAAATTGAAAAAGTTTCCACAATTAAAGCAGTTAATTGCACTGAGGTATTTGACGAATGGATGATTTGAATCTCTTTTGCTCCATCCTTCCTTTAACAAAATATTTAAAATTAAGTGATAAATGAATTCATCTTTTTAGAAATGAGATTGTCATCATTTGGATGTAACATAACTACCATATATTAATCCAAAAACAGACGTTCAAATGGTTGTTCTTTCATCAGAATGGGAAGAACCATTTAATAAAAATTGGTTCTGGTTTTGACCCAAGGTACAACACTTGTTGAGGTATTAATGGGGAGCAGCTCAGTGGTTCTAAATTGGCCCATAAACCTAAAATAAAACATAACACTAAACTGAATCTAATAAAAAAGCATAATGCTAAAATACATAAAGGCTGAGGGATGCTGTAAATGTACTGATTAGGCCTTTGCAGGAATGGTAAACAGTATAAAAATTAATGGCTCTCTACATGGGCTCGTGTGTGTGATTTCACTAACGTTCATATACTTTCATGTGTGAACACGTGAGTGTGCGTGTGTGCAGGGTAATAGGCATTAAGTCATACTAGTAGTAACACTGTGAAATTTCCTGTGGACCTGTAACTGCCCTCACAGCCAATGATTATGGCCTGTTCAGATTTACAGGTGGACAAACACAAGGTAACTCTGGGTGTCTAAGTCAGTGTGTGTTGTATGTGTTTGTGTGAGAGAGAGAGACTTTGTCACTGTGGGAAGGCTGTTAGGTTTTTTTTTAATAAATATATAAGTAGACACTGATGATGTGCTGCTGTCATGTAAGATATTATTGTGTACCATATAAATAACATATAGTTATGTCTGAAAAGGAATGTGTTCTGTTCAATGAGGTATGTTTATATTGAGTTGTCATATAGTGTCACTATAAATTCATTTCTTTTTCATAAAAAGTTGGGCTTTATTATGAGTGTAAATAAAAATGCCTGTGTTTGGGTATCAATGTTTTCATAATTTACAGTTACAGACCCCTTTTTCATTCAATAAGTTTTACTAAAAGATCCTAATACATCTGTGCTTAATGTTTTTAGGACAGCACAAGACTTATGACTAAATGCAGCCTAAAATGAGCAAAGTAGTAAGTTAGATCAGACTGGATCTGTCATGAATCCCACATTTTTTTTTTTTTTTTTTTGTCCACATATTTTAAACTGTTTTCGATAAATTGATTGAGGTCTGGTGCAAAGCCCTCATTATTACAGTTTATATTATGTTTAAATAAGGTTTGATTAAGCAAATATAATGGTGTCACTGTGACCCATGGAATCAATGCAGGCAGGTTGCCATGTTGGGTAAAAATATCCTGTGAATGTGTCATAGAAGAGTGTCTTGAATGTTTGGTCCGCCGCAGAGATCTGAGTGTACGGAAAGAAAGAGGCTGCGAGGAGACAAAAGTGGGCACAGATAGACAGTGCAGAGCGAGGGAGTCAGGAAAGGTGTGAGACAAAGACAAATAAATTGACAGCTGGAACTGAAAGCACATGGCAAGAGAGAAAGATTATACTAAAAAGAACCATAGAAACCAAAATGTGTCTTAACAGTTTCCCATGAAAATACAGCAAATAAAGAATGCACAAAATGTATTTTTTACAATTCTAACTCAACAATTTGACAACAACAAGCAATATTTGAATTTATAGCATTTCATAGGCTGGAAACAACTCGAGGTTATAAGAAAGTTCAACATCTTTAAGAGTGAAAAGGGACTGAGAGAAAGTGAGATGAATATTGACTGAGTGTGAAAACTAGGGGGGTTCAGAACATGAGCTCATGACTGCAGCATTAGAGCAACATTAGTGTTAAGTGCTCGTAAAACCCTACTTTTCTCTGCGTTACCTCAGAGTGTGGGGCAATGAGAAATAAGGTTAATAATATAGCTGTTATGAAAACTTCATTTTTTTATGTTTTTAATAAAACATTTCAGAACAGAGAGGAGGAAAATGTACCCAAAAACACCTCAGATAAACACCATCTCCCACATGCAGACACACAGACTATTTACAGCAGCATTAAAAATACTAAATACTGCAGTTCCAGTGGCCCACACAGGCACAGCTGGCATGTAAATACTCAAATGTACATGCAGTCACAGCTTCTTTTCCTATATTGTATTTTGAAGCCCCAAAAGATTCATAAATGTGACACAATCAGTTCTGCGAGTTGGTTTAAAAGATATTTTAGTGCTAAATTCAGAGTAGTAAGCTTTCCTTACTGCACTGGCTTTTTTGTGGTCATTCATATTTATAAGTTTTATAATAATTACAAATTACTCCAAGTTTAAAAATGTAAAAAAACCAAAACCCTTTCTTATAACATAGTAGTAGTAGAAACTGTACCTCTAAACCTGTCAGTCAAGACGTTTGCACATTCTCCCCTGTCTCCAAGGTTAATAAGTAAAACTAAAAGGAATTTGTTGAAAAACTTTTTTCTTTCAAATGAGAAAAAAATATGTTTTTAAAATAGAATCCAAGAGACACATTATGCAGCCCTTCAGAGTAATATCTTATTGCCATTAGGAAGTTACATACATTCACAAAGTCCCATTTTCTTCCTTTAACATCAGTGGACAACTTAAGGCCATTGCGCACCATAAATCAGTGGAGTCCCACATTTGGTTTTACCAATCACACAGCGTTAGGCAATGTCCTGTTGTATTCTAGCCTGTACCACTCTGTGCTTTTACAGCTGTCTCCATTACAATATACTTTTTATTTTCCCAGTCTGCAGGCTAAATATCTCATGCTTAACAGGCCCCCATGGTCGCTTGGACCACTGTGTGTATATGTATGTCTGGCAATGTGTGTGTGTTTAGCTGCAGCAGGGGGTCCAGCTACCTGGCTTCCAGATGTGGAACAAGAAGTTCTGCTTGAAACACAGCTATTGTTTCCTACTAGCTATACACTTTATGTAAAGCTGACATTTCTTCTCATATTGCTGTTTGGCCAGCTGTGGCTCAGGAGCTCCTCTTCACGTCAAAGTGTTTTTGGGTAGGATCCTGGTCCTCAAGTTGCACCAGCACCTGGAAAAATGGTAGCTACACCTACAGCAGTTTCCTAAATTTCCCCATGGAGTTAAATGAAGTAGTTATACTTTAATGAAGAAAGAAAACCTAATATTTTAAATGATCATGGTTATCAAACTAACCATGGTATGATTGTATTATACTGTGTTATACTAAATTTCTTAGTTTCAACATCTCATATGTTTATGTTCTGTTGTGAATAAAATATAGGTTGATGAGATTTGCACCTCATTGCATTCTGTTATTATTTACATTTTCACATCTTCCCAACTTTTTTGGAATTGGGGTTGTGTAATATCCAGTAATCAGCTTCATCCTTGACACATCTGGGGGTGAGGGGAATTAACAAAGGAGACAGATTTAGTAAAATGTCCCTAATTGGACTTAATATTTTTCCATATATATACAATATTTAACATTAACACTGTATGGTTTTCTGGTCCTCTCTGGCTAAAACGTACATATGACAGTTTTCTCAGTCAAATACTCATCCCAAAGTTTAAACTAACGTTAGCTGACTGGGCAACATTAATTATTAAGTTAATGCTAACATAAACACAGGCTAGGCACCGACTGTAACAGTAAACTATGTGCTAATATTAGCACGTAATTGCGGTTAGCATCTTTCACTTAATTTCCTCTGACCAGATTCCAGGTTATTGTTCTTGAAATTCACATCCAGAACGTAAATACAAAACGTTTCAGTTTTATCGGCATAAAACTTTTGAAAAAAGTTGGTGTGTTATTTCACAGAAAACATCTGTAATTTCACAAAGTTTTTAAATATAATGAAAAAACAGCAAACTACCATAAACTTTTAGAGTTTTTGTCTGTAATATTAGGACTTTTTTTTACAATGTTTGTTTTTTTAATTGCATGGGAAGTTGCACGAGAGTTCTCTTCCAACTACTCAGTATTTTCATGGTGCTGTTGTACACTGTTTACAAAGCTGAACAGATCTCCCATACACTGTGATCTGAATCTAAAATGGAGTTTGGTTGAATGATTCATCAAATTTGCTGCATAAAACAGGCTAAATTGCAGGTACAGGCTGTGTAAAATGTAAATAAAAATACAGTGCATTCATTTGGATGGGATATGATGAAACAGGTTTGGAAAATTTGTTGTTCATTGTAAGAATCGTTTATTTTATGGCTTTTTAGTGTGAATGCTAAAAACTCTCATGGCAAACATAAAAAAAAAACACATTTTGAAAACAGAAAGTTTGGAATTTTCACAGCACTGCAACAGGAAGGTTAACATCACTGAGGTGGCAAGGTAAAAAAATATATATACACTTGAATCCTGTTTTCAGATCCCATTTTACCAACCACTCATAAATAATATAACAGACAAGTCCTGAAACTTTGCTTTTGAAGAGTTAGGACTCAGTAGGATTGATGCCGTCAACTTATGAACTTAAGTGGATCCCATGTCCTCTTTAGATGTGTTTTTCCTGGGTTTGTCCAGAGTTTGTTGTGTGGCATGAAAATGATAATGCAAAAAACTACAAAGACCAAATGGTAAAAACATATTTTCAGAAATGGGAAGTGAACCTACAGGCTGCCAAAAGTCTTTCTCGCTCTTTTTCTCTCTGCAGCCGTTTTCCATTAACAGTGCCCAAACCAGCTTGTTAAAAAGAGTGAAACTCAAACCACAGTTTTGAAAATTACAGAATTCCTTCATAAATGCCCAACCCTCCCCGCTGCTACGCCGGGTTCAGGCTTGAGGTGGGACTACAACATACAGAGGCAAACACGCACACATATGTATGTACACAACAGCTAGAGGTACTTTATATGTACACGGATACATACTGTACAGCAAAGTTACACAAACCTACAGTGCACACTCTGAAAGCACATGCACTGTTTCCCCTATGAAAGGTACATGCACACATAATAGATGCACACGCACATGTCCAATACACAAATTCATGCAAACATAGAAACACACGCACACACACACTCAGTTGAAAGTAATTGCCTTGTGGCTGCATCTCCCTCTTTCTTTCCCTTCTTTCAAACTTTAACCAGAGCCATTTCCTACAACAGTTGAGGCTGCTGCATAGCAACTGCTCAGACCGCCCTAGCAACAACAACATTATCACTCATTGTGAGGGCAAAGAAAATGAAACATTTCTAATTTTAAACACTTAGTTTGTTGTACGAGTTTTCAAACTCTATATTTGCTTTGCAGCAATGTTACCGTGATATGTTTTGTTTAGTTTTTTCTACCTAACAAAGTTACTTAGGTAATTGACGTTTCAGAGTGACATTCAAGTTTTCTGTTAATTGTCTTCTAATCTGTGAGCTCAAATTTGTGAAATCAAATAATCATTTTTACCAGTAGCATACCTGCCTACTCGGTAAATAGCTTTTCTAAACCTTTGAACTGGCAAGAGAATTAGGGCAGATATAGTGATGCTGAATAAATTACATGTTCCTGTTTCTTAGCAGCTGCTATTTAATTTCCCTAGTGTTTGTGTGTGTGTGTGTGTGTGTGTGTCTCCTCCTATCACCAAACCTTCTCCAGCCTCGCTAATAAGTTGTAATTATTCACAGCTGCTCCTACCTGCAACATTCATGCTCACTCAACTTGATAAGATTTGAAATGAACATTTTTGATTTGGAGGTAGACAACAAGTCTCTGCACACGGTAAGTTTTGCAGCTAATACAAAGTTGAGATTCATACTGGAATAAAACGTAAAAATGAAATAACACAACCCAGAAGTGTTTCAAACATACCCAGTGCTAACTCATGAAGAGTAAGCACCACTTTTCCTTCAGAGGGAAATTGGTGCACTTTGGCCATAATTGTTTCAAAACTGCTAGCTAATTATGACCTTTTGAAAACAAAGTGTACAGATTGAATGTGACATTTTGCTGCGCCTGCAGAATATAAACGCCTTCTTGCACTGGCTGAAGCCCAGTTAAACCTAATATTAAAAACAACCAGCTCCTAACCAGTGCATTAACTGAACCGGAAGACTGTTCACAGGTTTCTTTCCACTGCACAGGAGCAAACTCTGACCGTGTTGCTGCATGTTACACCATTGGTCATATCTCTTCAATGGCTTCTAGTGGATGTTGGCATCAGGTTCAAAACTGTGACTCTTGCCTACAGAGCAGTCACTTCCTCAACACCTTCCTACCTTAAACACCCTCATCCAGGTTCACAATCCCTCATGCCCACTGTACTCTGTAGAGTGTAGACTGTTGTAGATGCCAACAAATGGCATCTGGTGGTTTCTACCCCACACAGCAAAAGATCCTAAGAAAAGGTGTTCATCTCAGTGGTTCCACGATGGTGGAGTGAGCTGTCTAATGCTGCACATTCAGCAGCCTCACTCACAATATTAAAAAAAACAGAACTCTTCAAGAGCTTCTTAAGCAATTTAAACAAAAAAAAAGACTATTAAAGACTGGCCTTCCAGTCAGCGACAATACAGCATATGTGACATTAACTATGAGGCCAACATAAAAGAGAAGGTACATCAAGAGGGTTCTCACGACATACTTCACACAACATATCTGCAACACATGAAGAGAAACCGAACACTTTGTGCATTTCAAAAAACTGTTGAGAATTAATGTAAACCTCAGAGTAATTGAGATGCATACCTTCTTTGTTTGATCATGCAAACATGAGGTCTGCATATATATGTAATAAACATTACAGCTAACTTCACACACTGCCACTGAAAATAAGTGGGCTCAGTGTTACAGTAAAATAACTTCACATTTGTAATACGCACCCATTTCTCATTCAAAAAAAAAAACACAGCCATTCTCACCAATCACCGTTTTTTTTAACCGAATTTTTAAATGTGCGACTGCCAGTTGCAGTGTTAGAGGTTGCCGTGTTGCAGATGTGATGTGTAGAAATGTTAGTGCTGTATGTTAATCTGCTGCTGACAGGGGATGTTCTGCACAAGCTGGGTTATGGTAACACTCTCCTGTCAAACAAAATGATAGTCAAGAAGAAAACAAATGCACTTCCAGTTTCTGGGGACCATCTTCTCTGGGGCATAGACAAATGGATATCATAGTAAACACAACTAAGAGCACATTTGCCTTTTGCAAAAACAATGTTTGTAACACTGTGATAATCTGCAGTTTGTAGGAGTTGGACACAATTATGGAGTAAATTATGACACGTGATCTTTCTTCTCATTTGAAATGACTCCACAAACTCATGGACTCTAAGAAACACACACGCGCGCACACACAAACACACAGAGAGAGTAATTTTTACCAGAAGTAGTTCCAGCCTTCTACTGCTTGTCACAGTGCGTGGATCTCAATGGAGCATGTTCAACCATAATCCCACCATCTGTCATGATGGTTAGTGAAGAAAATACATTTCTAACAATTATAGCTGCACTGAAAACAAAAAAGGTCCAGTGGACATGCATGTGTGCATTTGTTTGTTTCCACAATATAATCTTCTGCTACCATCTTGTGGAGAAAACATGCAGCTAAACTTAAAGAAAGCAGTTTAAGATTAATTTGAAATTTGCAATTATAATTTTATATTCATTTTATAATTGTATGGGCATATTTAGAGAAATCAAAGGAAAAAGGAAGATATAATCAAAAAATGCATATTACATGGTCATTAAGAGATGTTTCTAAAGCTGAAGATTTAAGAGGTTTGAGAGCTACACTCCCCTCTAAAAGTACTGTAACAGGTGATACAAAAGGTGCAATCATCTATATCTTAAAACATGAAGGCATAAATACCTTAAAATGAAAGCCGAAATTTAATTAAGAATATTTTTTAAAACATTTAATGTAATAGCCATCTTTTCATCTTAAAACCAAATGTCTTCAGTGTATAGCAAAGCTTCCAGGTTTAATACATTCTTGAGAGGACTCTGTGTCAACTTTGTATAACGCAATAGAGTTTCTTTCTCTCAGCTGGGGATAATTTATTTTAAAGAAACATACTATATAATAATAATAAGACATACTATATAATAATAAGAAGATACATACAATAATACATCGTACAACATGGCATGTTTGGCTTTGACTAGGGCCCCCTATCACTCAAGTAATGTTTTTGTTAACACCTATAAGAGTTTACAGTTGTTTTAAAAATTTTTGATTTTACCGTAATGTACCATATTAAACGATGTTTACCATTGAACCAACCATTTGATTGGGAGTGATTCTCCTGTCTCCTGACTCCTAAGGTTTATCCTAGGAAAAAGCTCAGATCAACTCTGACCCATTTACTGCACATTTAGGTGATAAAATGATGTTCATCTTTATGAACAGCTCCTTTCACACTGGTCTCTTTCAAATTGATTTGTAAATATAAAGCATACATTAGTGAAGCTATTAGGCTTTAATGCACTCCTACAACCAGAATTAACCTACAGTATGACGATACAGGTGTGCTGGTCCTCTCATCACCACAAGATGGCACTGCTGCATAAGCAAGTGGAATAAAGTAGACTGCAATAGAATTATTAAGTGGAATATTTCATTTCAACATAGAACCACCACATAAAATGAGAACTGCATTGCCAAATAGTTTGCAAAAGCGTATGTAAATGTTCTTGGCAAGTTACTGAAATTGCACTATAAGATGCACTCTATTAAAAAAAATTTTAAAAAAAAGTCTGAACTGTCTGAAGCTCACGCGCAAAGGGTCTGAATAGGCCCAACAGAATATACCAGCAATAGGAAAAGCATAGGTGTTGCAAATAAAAGAAACTGTTTTACTCAAAAGGGACTGGTACTGGCCATAATATTAAGGTAATATTTATATATTTAATATTAACCCCTGCACTGTTGTCATTATTATCAGTATTACATGTGCCTTTAGACACATTTTCTAATGTGAAAATGCCTATTGTGAATCACTGTTAGACCCTAAATTGTCCAATAACAACACACTGGTACTATTTTTCCTTTTTTCCCTCTTCTATAATGTTCATATTTATTTTTGTTAAGTTGATAAACAAATGTGGTGCATTATTGGAATATATAATTATAATTTTTGGATAGGCTACTTATGAGCCAAGTGCAACAGGAAATATACTATACACATCAGCCACAACATTAATACCGGTGGTCCTAATAATGCATGGGCAATCTGAGCAGTCTAAAACTATACACCCACTTACACAGCAAAATGTTATGCACTATGCAGATTAGCTACATTGTACTTGAAGTACAAAAGTATTTCCCTAAGAAAATATTGTATTTTAAACAATACTGATTATGTGAATTATGGAAAAATGTGTATATAATTAATTTAAAAGATCCACCTTTACCAACGTTTTTGGTAAAAGTGGAGCTGATTTGAACAGTTTTAATGTATAGTAGTTCATGATATTTTTATAAAAGCAACATCACAACGGCTTTCAGCTTGTCCCTTTCAGGAGTCGCCACACCGCAACGTGTTCCATACGTTGACTTGGCATTTGTTTTTAAGCTGGATGCCCATATTGTTGCAGGGTGGCCCTTGGTGGCTGGGTGGGGGCCACACCTGGAGGACTCGAGCCAGCGGCCTTCTGCATCCCAACCAGATGCTCTACCCATTTATCCACCAGGCCCCCATAAAAAGCCACATCATATACAACCTGGTGATTTTAATATAAAAATGTGATAAAAGCCACAGCACATTTTCCTATAAAAATTACCAGGTTGTGTTAATGTTGTAGCTGATGGGTGTATTCAACAGCTCAAATCTGAAGAAGCATACTGTCACAAAGTGCTGTCTGAAACCCATAGGGTGGCAGTGTTGGTCTATAATGTTACACCGCAATCATGGCCAACAGCAAAGCAATAGAGCACAGCTATAGGCTACATACATTAAACTTCATTAAGAGAATAAAAAATGTAAAAATAAAAAACATATCTGTTTCTAAAAAGCATTAATTAAAAGCAATAATAATAATCCTGAATAACAAGAAGGAAAAAGTAAAACAATTAAAAGAGGTAGAGAAATAACAAACCCACATTGTGCATCATTTCTGTTACCAATTGATGACTTGTCACTGTGGGTTTATTGTTCCCCGCTCACCGACCTAAACCGCTCCAAATTTGTCCTGCACGTTCCTGCTCTCTGATTGGTGCGCCGGCTGATTGGCTCGCTCTCTGATTGGCTGAAAGTTTAGCGCTGGGACAGTCCGTCCGTGCAGTTTGTTTTCTCGCCTGCGGCTGAAAGTCTGGACGCCCGGACCGCTGGCTGGAGGCAATGTGGACATGGTGTCCAGGATTTTGTTTTATAGAAACTGTTGTGAAGAGTGACGTTGCCTATCGAGACATGTAGACAATGTTTTAATTTCCTGTTTTTCTTTCCTTTCCCGGTCCTTTCGCTGCTCTTCCTCGAGCGGTTTACGTGCAGACTGTCATTCAGAAATACAGCAGCCTGCGGCTCTCACGTGCTTGACCGCAGCGTTCATATTTTGGATTTTCTTTTTTGCTGCTTTTACGCCTATAATAATATTCCAACTTTGCATACTTCCGCATGTTTTTAGTACGAGTTGGCGTTGCTGTGAGTGTCGCGTCTCTCCACGTTTGTTGATAATTCAACAAACCGATTTAAAATCACGGATTATTGGAAAAGACGAGACGTTTTTTTTGTGTTTGATAACGGGACAGTGGACGTGCAGACTGAGGACAGCTCATCATTGCTGGGAGCCTCACAGTAAGTCCATCTTTATTAGCCAAAATTACTGTAATATTTATGATTAAAAAGTGTCTAAATGTTTGTCTTTCTGGTTTATGTCAGTACCATTAATTTTCATGCTAAAGTTTGACGTGTTTAATTTAGAGTCAATATTTGTTGGAAGTATAAAATGTACTACGAATAAAACTATAAAACAGCACGTTGCCATTGAACAATATGGTTTTGTAGGGCAACGTGCCTTGCTGAACAAATGCAAAGGAACAGACTTTATGATAAGTGCAGTTTTCCTTTTTTTTTTTTTTTTTTAAAATACAATGGTAGGTAAATAATTGATTTTAAACACACTAAACTGCAAGTCTGGCATCATCCTAATGAAAACAATCCTAGGTATTCTAAATAAAACGTATTTTTTAATGGACACTGATTTACAGCTGCTTAGTGTGAGGTTTATATGACATTTATTGAATACAGTTTGCTTCTATTTCTCTGTTAACATCAGCGAGCTACTTAATGGAAATCAAAGTGTGACTTAAGCTGCCTTGTACTTGACTGTCACTGATCAGTTATCCTGCACTCAGAAGTGTGTAGCAGTTCCCCCTGGACTGAGGCGCTGAGGCTGACAGATCCTGATCAAAGATATGGCATGCAAAAGCACTGAAATAAGAGCTCATAAAGTTAGTGGAATAATTTATGGGGTGGAAAGATTAAAACCACTGTAAAGAGAGACAAATGCATGGGTGGACCAAATAAATCTGTGAGGATAAAGGTTTGACTCGTAGAAAATCTCTGCTCCGGTGTGATACGGATTTATAATGGTGTTCAGTCCAAAAGGAACATCTTCTTTTGTTCTGTCTGCCATGGACTTCTCTAGAGAAAGAGATTGTTTAGAAGATACAATTCCCAAAAATAAGCTTTTTAAGTGCTTGTATGTTTTCACCGTCTACTAGTTGGTTTTTGAAAGTATCTGCACAAATATTTGTTTTGTACTAAGAATATTGTAATAATGTATCTTTTGATTTTACTAGCAGCCACAGCATAAAAAAAACAATCAGATGGTGGAATTATGAATGTGGCTTTTGGTATAAACACATACTGTAACAGCGCGTGGTGATTTGTATGTAGATAAGTAGGTAATAATTTCTCGCTATCTCAGGGTTATACATTTAGAGGCATCAATAACTAACCTAATACTATTTTCATTTTCTTTCAGATCATAGAAGCTGAGCATTTTTCTTCTTGAACAATAAACCAAAATGAAGTTTCTCTGGGTTTTCCTGTGGCTGGAGATGGTCCTGATGTCTAATTCTGCCAGGGGTGAGTTACAGAAATACCGCTTTCCACAAAGACCTGATCCTTTAGAGTTAAGCTGAATGTCTTGATGATATTATTAAGATACAGTAAACCAATGCAAGTGACATCCCGCAGTATCTAGTGGCATTTGTAAAATAAGACTCCCAAAGAATTGTCTAACTTGGAGTCGTTTATTGCAGTACAATTTTATGTTGTTGGATCCTTGCTACACTGCTGTCACCATGCTCCTCCAACCCCAGGAGAATTTAGGGGAAAATACTGTAGTTATGAAACATGGTAGTTTGATCGCTGTGACTGTCTGATTCAAGAAACAGCAGTCTCAATAAAGCTGAGTGCATGATGGCAGGACAGTAGCAGCTGTGGGGAAAACACTGTGTTTTGTATTTTCCACAGAACTACATTATTAGTGTGCTGTGAACTAACACATTTACTTAGAGGAAAATTGACATTTGTCCCAGTGTGTACTTGACTTATTGAATGTTTTTCCTCTTTAGTTTGTTAACCTTTGCCTTAGACTGGTTGCTCTGTTACTGTATTCAAAAATTCTTGAACTTGTTTGGGAGTTTTAAATGCTACACTCGTGTTCCTTGTCATGTGATTTTCTACCTCCTGGTTATTTTGCAAAGATGTAGAGTAAAATGTTAAATGAACAAAGCCACAGGGGGGTCAGTTGTTATAGGGTCAGCTACACAGCAGTACTCCTCAGTACTCGGCATGCTACACTATAAACATAATAAATTCAACAACAACAGCAACAGAGGCTGCATGAGAACAATCTGCAGCCTCCAGGCATTATGGGCAGACTGTCGTGAAGTTGGCGCCTGTTCCCTAGATCACACCAATGATGAGTTTTCAGACGTAACAAAGCTGCATTCAGGGAGGAGAGGCTGAGCCAGCGTGCAGACACGGGGCTGAAAGTAAACACAGGACCATAGACCACAAAGAAATGAGATTAGATTAGCCTATTAGGGATGTTTGCTGTGCAATGCCACAGCATTTCCTCCCCCTCACTGCCTGCAGTCTGTCACTGAAACCAGGGCAGGCAGCAAAGAGAGAGACAAAAGATGGGGGTAAGGGAGGGCGGGAGAGGGGAGGTGGAGAAAGGGGAAAAGCTACTATGGGAAACAAATGAGGAAGATAATAAAAACAGATTATTGGATTGGGTCAGAGTGAGTGAATACTATTGTGTTATTCCTGTGTAACATTGACTGAAAACTGTGAAGAACATCTACATGTGAAAGGGCAGTGCTTGATTTGTTGAGTCTATCTTTACCACCATGAAATTGGAAACTTGTGGTTTTGAAGTTCTCAGTTCATATCTCAATTTTACATTAATACATCTTAAACTAATGAACAATAAAGAAACATTGATAAATTAACATAGGATTTTTTTTTAAATCCTGCCTTTGCCTGTACAGTATCTTCATAATGCCTCACAGTTTTTGGAAACTAAAGCTGTACAGCACATCTATGAATTAACAGATACCAAGAAAAGCCATATACTTATAGTGATTGTTACTCAATGTTACTTTTCCATTAGTGTCCTTGGATTTGAGCATCAGATGGCAATAACCTCTGTTTTCCACTGTGAGTGGTGCATAAAAGCAGAAACACTGGAATAGCTGGAAGCTTTGCTGGAGTTCTGAAAAAGAGAGAGATGAAGGAAAAAATAAGGAGATGGAGGAAAAGAAAACAGAGTGAAAGAGACATAGATACTGTGGCAGGTGCAGAAAGAAGAAAGGAAAAAGGGGTCACTCAAAAGAAAGGACCGGAGGTAAAGGTAAAGATATGATGGACAGATAAGCGAAGGATACAGAGAAAAACATAAAAACAACATTTATGCCTTCATTGCGGCAGATGTAGAGTCGCATAAATTGCAGAGGCTTACACAACTGCACTGTTTGAACCTGTGTGTATGTGTGTGTGTGTAGAGTTGAGCATGAGACTGAGCAGCTGAGAGATTAGCATTCTCCTCAGTTAGTTCAACAGCATTGAGCTTGATTTCAGGGGTCAGATAGTAGTAGGCCAGTGGATTTTAGGCTGCCTGCTGCTCTGGACAGAGTTAACTTAGAGTGTGTAAAACATACTTTTTCCACTGTCAAAAGAATAGTTTGGCATTTCAGTAAGTAGCCATAGCCCACTTATATATATATGTCACCCCGGTGCCTTCTGCATCACTGCCTCTTGCCAATAAACCACCATAAAAACACAACTCACTTCTTACACTTGCTTGCTAAAATAAATGTTGCTAATTAGTGAGCTTTAGAGGTTCTGCTAGAAGGGTTTTTGTCACTTTTTTCAGAGTCCGGTTAACTGTTTCCATTGTTTTCCAGTCTTTACCAGGTGACAGGTAAGGTTCTGTGCTTATACCAAATGAGTAAGAAAGAAAAGGAAATTACAGCTGAAATACACTGGACAGATCAGTTGGTTGTTTATGGATTCATATGTGTAATTTTGAGTATCTGAATGCCTCCACAAATACACATGCATTAATTATGCATGTGATGTGAAATAATACGTGTTTATCATATGGCTATCAGAGTGTCTTACAGTATTTACAAAAGTCATTTGTCAAACAATTCACAGTCAAACAACTGGCAAAGCAGGCTGAATAATAATAATGTGATCATCAAGTTTTGCATGAAGATTGTAGATTTCTGATTTTTTTTTTTTTTTTTTTTAATGACCTAGAGCATGTACCATTACATCATATTTTTGCCAGCTCGTTCTTCCCACCGTCCTTGGCAACAGATTCAGAAAAGAAAGGATGTTCTGAGAAATTAGATGAGAAGTGTGGGTTTTTCATGATGCACCATTACGTCTAAACAGTTAAATGTTTTCCACGTGACGGTGCTGTATAGACCACCCAATATTTGAAGTAAAAGAGGGAAAGAGACAAAGATGAGCGCATTCATTTGTTGTTTCAATAAGTGTAAAGTGTCCCAAACCTATTAAAAACACATATTCAGTACATGAAGGCTGCCAACACTGAACAACAGAGAAAGAGAAGAAATCGTTTGTACCACAGACAGAGAAAAATTGTGTAAACAGTCACATACACACAGATGCTGGAAATGTATACAACTAGAAGATGCTACCCACAAATATGATTGCAGCACACACTTGCACATGGAGCCCACAGTGCCTTAACAAGCCACACACAGGAATGCACTGTTGAACAATGAAAGGTGAGAGAGACTTTTGCAGTTTGTTAAATAGCACTTAGGACACAGTAATCAGAATAAAACAGCAGAGCTTTAAACTTTTTAGACAAGTAAATGATGACTATATCAATTTCAGATACAGGTTTGTGAGCACATGTCAATTTCTTTTCCTGGAGCGCAAGGTAAGGTCTAAAAAATGGTTCTTGGCTGTCAGTTCATAACTCTAAGAAATTACACAGCAGGAACTTGCAGTTTTTGCTAAAAAAAAAGGGAACCTCAATTATTTGTGAAATTAACTGTTTTGAAATTTCTTGTAATTCAATTGTTTGACCTTAGACTCTAGATTATAGAGCTTGTTCCTGAAAGATGGTAGGAAACCATACCAAGATAGTAATATTCTTTTGTATTTGACTCTTCTTCTTTTTCAAGTAATTAAGAAGGGCGACATTTTTGAGGATTACTGTTAATTTCCTCTTTAAACTACATGTACGTTGTTGTGCGTTTGCCCACACACTTAGTTCTCATGTTCTCAATGAAAGCAAACTAAGGTAAGCACTGATTAACCGCGTTATTACACTAATAAACACAGATTGTGGTAGTTGTGGTAGGCATCTGCCTGCCTTATAATGTGAAGAATGGAGCAGGGAGCTGGAGGAGGAGAGCAGAGTAAACAACTGCATACCACAGACAGATGCTTCAAACACAAAACCTTTCCCCAGTGCAAACAGATGAGTAAATCTCCACCCCACTCCTTTTGTTGAAGCATGCAATGTGTGCTAAGTCGCAGCTAACTATCGTAAATACCATTTGACATGCTGATAACCATTCAGTGGCCTGGTGGTGGTGGTAGGCATCTGGCTGTTTACTACGTTTGCTTAATTCTTGGTTAATATTGATAAAATTTTCATCATGATCTATGGTTTTAAGTAAGTGATATAAAGAGGGACTGGGAAAACATTTTTGTGCCTATCACCTGCATGCAACTCTAAATGGAAGATGTTCAATTTCACAAGCTGAAAACATTTTCACAATTCATTTCGAAATACTCATAGGGGACTTTCTACTTTCTAAAGCAGCTTAGTTTATTAATGATTAAATAGTCTTAAGTCTGTCTTTAAAACAGGGCAAAGGAGTGATTTGCATCAGCAGTGTTTGTTCATTACGTGGTCATCTGCAGACAAAGAGAAGGTTCAAAGGTGCAAATGACTTTTATTTCCTCTCGTTAAATCCTAATGTCAGGGCCAAATGTTGCCTTGTTGGTTGTTTGGTCAAGTTGACCAAGGGATGCCAGAGTAATGGTCAAATGAGAAAGTAAAGCCTGTGTTTTATTTTCTTTAACTGTTGTAAATTGGACCTGAAGCTCAGGAGGTATTTGCAGACTTGAGATAACATGTAGAAATCTGTTCTTGACAGTTCATGTCCAAAAGCATCTAGTTGTTTAACTTGATTTTGTAATGAGTAATTTTGAAACATAACATTACATGTTTATCTTCTTTATTTAGTGGTGTGAAAAAGTTAACCAGCACTAACATGACCGCATTTGCAGGGAACTGGGGATCTTCAGGAACAGCCTCCAACCCCCACACCCAATTTATGCACCAGCTTAGAGTTTTACAGGGCCTGTTAATGTTAAAGGTTATTAGCCCACATTTAGATAAAGTCAGTGTTTGCTTTGACATTGCTAATGGTGGGTAATGGGGCTGTCTGGATGTTCTCTGTGGGGCTTGACAGTGTGTTGCAGAGAACTGCAGATAGCAAAAGGAGACAAAAAAATTGTGAAACATTAATAAAGTAACTCATGTCTCCTCTTTTCTCCTCGCCCCTTCCTTAAGTAGCTTTGAGGCTAAAGAAATCATTCCACATTGTCTGACAGCATCATGTGTTTGGTATCATCCTGGTACAGCTCTTCGTTGAGGCTTAATATTGTTTATACGATAATGAAACTCAGGAATTTCTTTTATAGCTGCACCATTTTAACGTGCACCAGTGTAATTTTTGAATAATGAACCTGTTTACTTTCATGTATGTAGAAGTCACTCTGGTTTTTGTCTTTAGGAGGGCTGAGGGGAAAGTATGTGGGGAAGTATAGGAGAAACAATGATTTTCTCTGTTGTTTCCTACTCTCTTATTTTCTCATTTCCTAGTTTTCTGTCTTTCTCCAAATAGGACAGTATTGTGTGGGTTTGTGGCGCCACAGTCTTGTATTGTGATCTCAGTGGGGTTTGGGTATGTTTGGTCAACACTACATCACTGTGGGTCAAAAGGCAGCCTGTGTGTGTGTGTGTGTGGGGTCAGAGAAAGCACATGCCAGCACCAGAGGAGATTGCAATAACTCACCAGGACAACACACACTTTGCTTTCTCTCCTTTATCTCCTGTCTCCCTATCTGTCTCCATGCAGTGCAGTAACTCCATTACTATGACTGTCATAAACGGTGTAAACACAAGTGGACCAATCAGTTCAAGTGATTAATTCATTCAAATGATGATGGACATGATGACTTATATGTTGACTCTCTGTTAAATTTTTACCTAAATACGGCCCAGACTCTAAGAGTTCCCTTGTAGGGAAGGTATTGGTTTTGACATGTTGCAACTTACCACAGGCAGCATTTTATCTTTTTGCGTGTCCTACCCGTAATGCTGAACGATATAACAATATATATTGTGACAATAGAAAAATTTGTGAAGATAATTTCATTTTATGCTGTTTTTATAAAAAATACTACCTTTTTTGGCAGTACGAGGCAGCTTTCTTCCACACAGTGCAGATGCAGCAGTAGTGACACAAACACATGGAGGAGAGTAAATTTAACTTATGGCTGTGTAGGTGTACGTGCCAGTAAGCCTAATGAAATATTTTTCTATTTGTAAATAAACCATCCTGACATTAACTGCTAACACAATAATACTGCTGAGAGGCTACCAGCAAATTTTTAAGATGGACTAGTTTTGTACACAAACACAGCTTTCCATGTTTGTCTGGGTTCTCCTCCAGTTAAAGGTTATCACCAGGAACTACTTTCTTTTAAAGGTGACACAAACTGTGCCACTCACCCAGTTATTACTTAATTATTATATCTCTCCCTCTTTGTGTTCAGTTTTCTGTCTCAAACTCTCTCACGGACATTTTTCTCTCTGTATTTGTAGGTAGCCCTGTCTCCCATGTCCACTCTTCACCCCGAACCCCCCGCCCCCGTTTAACCCCCACCTGTCTCACATACACACAAACACACAGTCTCCAGCTGTTATTTCTGATGGTGTTACAAATGAGATGTTGAAAGGTGATCCGCGGAACAGGGGACACAGACCCTTGCTTTTTTAGGGCTTCGTTCTGTCAGATTGGGTCTGACAGGGGAGCAGTAGAGCCCTTAGGGCAGTCTTATAGACTTTTGTGGACAGTGACAGAAATACAAGACTACCCTAAACCAAAAATACAACCATTGCAACCCCAGACTTAAATATGATCAGGAAGCTCCTCCTGCTTGAATGTTTTTTTGACATACAGATGATCTTTAACCCCAGGAAGAGAGCTTTAGCAAATACAGTTTGCAAGCTCTTGCTGTGACATGTTAGGCTTGTTGTTTATCTTATTTTAAATGTGTACCGTATTTGCCAGTGCAAAAAAAAATAAACGAGACATGCATATCATATCATACTCGTGCATATTTATATATTTTTTGTCCTTTCGGCATATCCTGTGAGGTCAGGGTTGCCAGAGTGGATCATTTTATGCCCTTCCTGACGCTCCCTAGTTTCTACTGGGCTTGGGACCGGCACTGCATGTCTACGGATGGGGATGGGCTGTTGGGGGTTCAGTGTCTTATACTTGTGCATATATATATATATTAAATTTGATTATTTTATTTATAAATACAGGATTAATGCGATAGTCTTCTCTATGTGTTATCTCTTAATGATTTACTCTTTCTACAAAAGTGGAAAATGTACCCAAAACCTCTATGGACTTAATTTAAATAGTCACAGTGAGGGTAAAAGGTTTTAGGGGTTATTTTTTTCTAGTCGTGGCCAATGTTGCACTAAAACCAAAAAAACAAAAAAAACTTTGCACAATGAATAAAGTCACCAAACATGAGGCGACATAAAGTGACTTCTTCCCTGGTTGCAGCTGTCGATGTGGAATCCATACTGCGGGGGGAATGTGAGAGGTGTGGGGGTAGGTCTAGCAGGACGGGAACTCTGGATATACAGTACACTGGTGACTGATTGTGGGAAAACCGTTAGGGTCAGTTTGTGATTAAAAGTAGCCTCACAACCTGCCATCCAAAAACAGTTATATTAGAGTTCCAATTTGTACTTGTATCACTATTTTTACTGTCTATACTTTCAGCTGTATTGAAAGTTACTGCGAAGGCAAACTGAGACTATGTATGCATACCAAATACATATTCTGGCTGCCCATTATACAGACTGAAAGAGCAGTGTGTAAATCTGAAAATGGCAGAACTGTGAAGGACTTTTAAAATGAAACCTGCATTTGCTGTTTTGACATATGAGACTTGTTGCATGTTTGCCCATCTTTAATAAGATTTAATCCTTTGTCCCCTTCAAAGACTTTGTTTGGAGATCTTACTTACTGAAAGCAATCCTTTGCCATGGCATGAATTTGAAATCAAATGCAGCAAAACTGTGAGCTGCAATTCCTGCTCGTAGCCAAAGGTCAAAAATGTATATCCCTGAGGCTGAGGCAGTGTGCACTGACACAGTGTGGTACAAGTATTTCAGGACTTTATGTCCAGTCAAAGTAACAGGCAAAATATTGACCAGATCTGTAAAAAAATATATATATAAAAAAGAGATATTGGTTACAGCCACAGTGAAATATCCCAGGACATTAATCCCCTGCCAGTAACCACAAAGGGCTGATGTCTAGCTGAAAGGCCTGCAGACCAGTTAGCTCTGTTAATTATTTCCCTCTACACAGCCCTTCATCACACTGGTCAGCTCAGCGTACGTATTATCTGCAGCTAATCCCTCTGCTGTGCTTGCACCATTATCACACCAGGGCACAACAGGCCAATTCTTCCTAAAGTAATTAACAAAGGTACTTACAGGCTCCTTTCTGGGATTAAACTGTTGTGTTATAGGAGCTTTGTGGAAGGCAATGGGACGTGGTAGAAAATGGAGAAGTTGGTGGGGGGGTGGATCAGTGTTAGCACAAGTACAGTGTAGTAGAGGTTTGGGACTGTGTAACCACACTGAATGTTTCTGTGGCAAGTTCTAGTCAATGAAGGAAAACATGTTTACTCTCAGGCTGCTGTGGTGATGTGAATGTTGACAGAATTGTATGGTTTGTGGAACTGTTTATATGTGATTTTATGAAATCATATAGTTATTTAATATACAAATGTGATAATTTAACCGACTAGTGCATAGTGATATAAGTTATTTTTGTAATGTTTTTACTTTTAAACGTGTGTCTCCTGCATGTATTTTTAATACTTGCTTTTTAGTTAAATTTTTAAATGAATAACATTTGCTGTAATTTACTTTACTAATATATACCACTGTAATACTACACCTTTTAATTTTTATCACAATTCAAAATGGATATAACTTTTTTTTACCACTTGGAAACTCACACACAGTATTTTACTTGAGTAGACAGGTAGAAAACAGAAGAATGCATTGTGTTTTCCACTGTTCTGTCCTGTAATTATGACACACACAATCACAAAAATGCAGAATGATGAGAGGAAAACAAGAACAGGATATGAAGAAGAAAACACACGAGAGGCAGCAGACGGACGGCGATTAGTGCAAACTGAAAGCTACAAGTGACACGATGACTGATTAATTTCAGGCGGTGCTCTGGAATCGTGTGTGTGTGTGTGTGTGTGTGTGTGTGTGCGCGCTATCAATCAGCACGTCTCCTACTCTGTTCCTGACTCACACTGTGTATCATGGCAAATAGTCCTAGTGTAGAAACACAGACACATGCAGTATTTGGTTTGTCAAAGGAAAGATTCCAGCTGTTGATATTCTTACTTATTCACATTTAAGTAAGACGTGATGGTGACTCAAAGATGTTGTTAATATGTGGAATATGACCATATTAGTCTTAAATTGCTTTTGAAAACAGTCGCTTTCTCTTGTCCCAGAGTACTTGGAATGGAACCACAAGGGGGCACAACCTAGTGTCTTCTTATGTATAAGAGCGGAGGTAGAAGCACTCAGGTGGATTCAGTGACTGCAAAGTATTGGTAGGGGAGAGTGTAGCCAGACAACACAGGATGGTGGTGTGTAAAATGATGATGACAATGAAAATGAACGGGACTAAGGCAGACCAAAGGACGAATTGGTGGAATTTGAAAAAGGAAGAATGTTGTGTAGTTTTCAGGGAGGAGATGAGATAGGCTCTGGGTGGTCAGGAGATGTTTTCAGATGACTGGATCACTTCAGCTAATGTGAACAGGCAGACAGCTAGGAGGGTACTAGGTGTGTCATTAGAAAAAAGAAAGTGGACAAGGAGACTTGAAATGAGGATGTTCAGGAGTGTATACAGGGAAAGAGGTTAGCCAAGAAGAAGTGGGACACTGAAAGGACTAAAAAGAGTAGACAGGAGTACAGGGAGATGCAGCGTACGTTTCATTGTGCCTTCATAGATTTAGAGAAAGTGTATGACAGGGTGCCAAGAGAGGAGCTGTGGTATAAGTCTGGACTGGCAGAGAAGTATGTGAGATTGGTGCAGAAAATGTATGAGAGCTGTAAGACCGTGGTGAGGTGTGCTGTAGGTGTGACAGAGGAGTTCAAGGTGGAGGTGGGTCTCCATCAAGGATCAGCTCTGAGCCCCTTCTTGTTTGATCTGGTGATGGACAGATGAGGTTAGACAGTATATATCTGTGGATGTAACTTTTCGAGATGACCTTCGAATCTGTATCGAGAGCAGGGAGCAGGTGGAGAAAATCTAGAGAGGTGGAGGTTTGCTCTGGAAAACAGAGGAATGAAGGTTAGATGCAGTAAGACAGAAAACGTGTGTCAACGAGAGGGAGCCAAGTGGAACGGTGAGGTTACAGGGAGCAGAGGTGAAGTAAGTGCAGGACTTTAAGTACTTATGGTCAACAGTTCAGAGCAATGGAGAAAAGAGGAAAAGAGGAAAAGAGGCGAGTGCAAGCCTAGAACAGGTGGAGAAAAGTGTCAGGTGTGTTGTGTGATAAAAGTATCAGCGAGAATGAAAGGAAAGGAGTTCAAGATGGTGGTGAGACCTTAGAGACAGTGGCACTGAAGAAAAGACAGGAGCCAGAGCTGGAGGTAGCAGAGCTTAAGATTTTGAGGTTCACTTTGGGAGTGACGAAATGGACAGGATCAGGAATGAGGACATCACAGGGACAGCTCATGTTAGATGATGTGGAGATAAAGTCAGAGGCTAGATTGAGGTGGTTTGGACATGTTCAGAGGAGAAACTGTGAATATATTGGTAGAAGGATGCTGAGGTTGGAGCTGTGAGGCAGGAGGTCTAGAGGAAGAGCAAAGAGGAGATTTATGGATGTAGTGAGAGAGGACATGAAGTTGTGTGAATGAAGAAGATGAGGAAGACAGGGTTAGATGGAAGCACATGATTCGCTATGGCGACCACTGAAAAGGGAGAGCCGAAAGGAAAAGAAGCAATCTTAATTCAACCGTGCCAATGCTTTTTCTTTTTTTTCTTTAAAGCAACCCATTCATGAATTTTGTGGATTGAGAGATGATATAAAAGTAATTCATTAGATCTGTGTCATTATGGCCGAAAACCTTGTTTTTGTATACTAATTTTGAAAGTAAATATCTAACGAAATCTGCTTTACAAGGTAATAAAACGTTGACATCATCTGGCAACACCTTGCCAGAAGTGTGAGTCAAGATAGTACTTGCTAAGGCAGCTACCCCTGTTTCAATGAGGTTTGTGCAAGATGTCAGTTGTGTTGCATCTTCATTTGGGTATTTCCCTCTGAGGCTTTGGAAGATATTTACATGTCAGTCAACAAGAAGAGATTAGAAAAGAGATATAGGTTATGCGCATGCAGTCACACGCACATGTCTTGCTTAAACACACACACACACACACACACATACACATACACATACACACACTCCAAGATGAGACAATGACCTGAGCTGAACAAATGGATTTAGTCATGGCTGAGGATTGGTGTGGAATGTGGGAGGGTGTGTGTATATGTGTGTGTGTGTGTGTTTGAGCGAGACATGGGATGGGGTGTGCGTGTTATGTGCAAGCGTGGAATGTCTTACTCCCCACCCACTGAAGCAGAAAACACAGGTGGAGGAGGAAGACAGGAGGTAATGTGAAGTAGATGATGAGGAAATACAGGAGAAAGGAGGAGGGAAATGAAAAGCTGAGCTCTGCTTGAGTGTGCATTAAGTATTCAGCCTCCTGAAACTGTTAACTGGGATGCATTATGCAAAAATCTAGGTTAATACTAAGGCATAAACTAAAAAAACCAAGTCAGAGGTAGCATAAATAAAAGGATAGAAAGAAGCAATCTTTGTACAAATAATAACTCCGTAAGTGTTGGACTTTTACACTTTTAGAATTACTTTTAATTTCTTTAAAATAAAAATATTTATGCCTGCTTTGGTCTTCCAGTGTAACCTACTTCATTTAATAACTTGGAAGCTGGATCTGTATATTGATATATTTATAAAGTAGTCTCTCATTTAATTCTGTCTCATCTTTGTGTCTTATGTCAATATGAAAGGCTCCCTTACAGCAAATATTTGCGTCTTTATCACTAAACTGGACCACAGTCGGTGGTGTGTGTGTGTGTATTTTATCACTGCTGTTAATGAGTAACAGTGTCTGCCTCCAGAATTCTGCTAAATGTCAGGTCAGGGACACTGCTTTACTTCACAAACACACAGGCACATATGCACACAAACAAACACACACTTAAGTGTTAACTATTTCTTATCTTACACTGGCTTAGTCTTGCCTTATCTGTAAGGCACGGGACACATGCATGGGAGATACATACACAACTCAGTCTAAATGTAGGGATGCACTTGTGGAGGTCTACCCACTGTAGGTAAATATAGTTGTACACACAATTTGTTGTATTGTGTTTTCTCTGTCAATGCCTGGATCACAGTTTTATTGTTGTGTCCACTGTTAGTGACTGTAAAATGGCAGTGGCAGTGATGGACTGGGTAAATTGAGCCTGACCCTCAGATTCCTCACATAGAGCAACAGCACCTGCCATGAGTGTAGTTCTGGGGACTTTGCAGCCTGACAAATGTTTGTTAGAAGCCACAGGTGAAGGTTGGCTAGTGGGGAATAGTTGGCACATCTGCATGTCTGAGTTTCCTTTGTGTTTAAAATGTTTTGAAAGAGGTTTTATTTATGCATGCTTTCTCATTCTGAGTCATAGGATTGCTAAAATGCTCTTGTTGCTAGAAATGTTTGTGTCCAAATTCTCTGAACAAAAGCTTATATGTTGCAGTCTGAAATGATCAGTTCCTTCCACACTGTTATATTTATATAAAAAAATGCATTTTGACATGTGTCTGAAAAGTATTTCATGTATTAACATTGATGATTCTGTATGAAGGTAAACTGAGTATACTATGATATTCCTTGATAATTCGCTCCAGATCAGGGTGTTTGCTCCCCATCTGTCTCAGGTCGTCTTTTGCCTTAAAATGTAACCCAGTCCCCAGCCTCCATACACTGACCAGCCAAGAATGATATGCACACACACTGAACTGGAAGAGCACTTGTGGCCTTTGACCTACTTTGTACCACGGCTGTCCTCCTTACTAAATTTATTCAGTTTTTCCCTGCTCACCTTTTTTTTTCCTCTACTCGCTTTCTTGCCTAAAGTGATGGTTGTGCCAAACATGATTTATCATCTGCACAGACATTTCCTCTTCATTTTTTATATAATAAGAGTCTTCTCTTTATTTATTCAGGTAGCATATGCTAAATGCATAAACCCTAACGATCTCTTAAAAAGCTCAAGAATATAAAAGGTCTCTAATGTTAAACACACTCTGTCAGATTGCATGGATATGTTGTAGCCACAGGAGACAGGTGGAAAGTTTTTAAGGCTCACTGTCAAACTTTGTAAAATCTAATTTCCCATTTGTCTCTGTGGAAGACAGAAGTAACAGAGAAATAATATTGTGTCTTAGTTTGTGAGCAACAACCAGATCGGCTATCAACAACACAAGACTGCACACTGTTTTTCACCAGTGAAGATGTCTCTAGCTCTGTCAATCTTTTCTCTTGTCTGTCTCACAGGATGCAAATGTAATAGATGGTTATCAAAGGCTAAGCGCATTCTGGTACCGTTTTTCTCCAAGGTAGTCATTAAAATGTCAGTTCCTTGTCCGTTCTCCAGTTTACCTGGAAATCCTTAAATGTTAGTCATTAGTTGTTTGTGTGGACGAATTCCTTTCTTTATCCCATCTCAACTAACTCCCTGCCTACACTAGGTATTTTCTGTCATATTTAACACCTTATTTTCCTTCATCCCTTAGTGTACTTTCGTCATCTTCCTTAATATGCATTTACGTGATGATCAAATATGTAACTACACGCACACAGTTGCCTACTGTGCATGATGTGGTTTTAATAAAGCCATTTATATGCTTAAATATAATGTTCTAGGCTGAAAACGCGCTCAGGTTCTTGGTGGTTTGCAGTACTTTACAGTATGTTCGGTCACCCAAGAAACCTCATTCCCACTTTTCCCATGTTCCTCTGACTTTCTAACATTATAAAATTACCAAAGTGTTTATTTTTGTATGATGATGATGATGATGAAGTTTGATTATCAAAACTTAATGTGTATTACTACATGATTGAACCATGTTCTGTTCAGCACCAAACATCTGTTTCCTCCTCCCCCTCTGGAAACCAACACGGTCAATGAAAATATTTTTGACACTAGTTTTTTAAGATAAACCTACCATTTACGTCTAATAAACATTTGTATGCCAAAGTAGAGTCTGCTTGGTATATGTCATTCAACAACTTGCTCCATGGCTGCTTATGTTAATGCATCTGTGTAATCACTGAGTGAAAAATGGCACAAAAATATAATCTTCTTTATTGCCTTTTTATAATGACAATATGTTTTAATTTCACAGTGACACACAGTATTAGCAGTTACTTAGAAGCTGTAAGTTGTATGTAGCTGCACCAAAAAAGTGTACAAATAATGATCTCAGAGTGGCAAATTATTCCTTTAAATGCTTAAATCCTTTTACCTCACTTCACCACTTTAGTCAATCTTACATTGTGTATACATTTAGGTGATGTGTGTCATTTAAAATGAATCACACCCTTTTTTGTCTGAGGTTTAAACCAAGTTGATTTATTGCTGTTGCCAAGTATACAAATGTCTGTTTTTGCTTTGCACCTTATTCTGCTGCTTCCAGAGGACATTTAATGCACTTTAAATACTAGTTTTTGTTTTTGGAAGGACTAAGCGTGACTAAGTGGTAATTTTATGTATTTTTTACACTGAGTTTTGTGGGAGGCCACTGAGTGAGGTGATATTTCTGCTGGAGGCTTAGGGAGATCTTTGAGCTAAAGGTTTTCTAAAGCAGCAACTTGTTTGGTAGGTTTGTTCCAAATAACAGCCCTGACTCTCTTTCTTAATCTTGAATGTGGGGACTTTTTTTCTCCTGTGAAAAGCAGACAGGTGCAACAGCAAGAGGAGAAGAATGATGGAACAATAGAACCAGCTATTACAGTAGAAAAACCTTAATGAAAGGACCAGAGACACAAAGAGAAGGAAGGGGATGTGACAATGGACACAGTAAAAGCAAAAAGAAAGGAAGTGTAAGAGACCAAATCACATTTTGCTGAAAGTTCTGACATTATTATCAAGCCATAAAATAAATAAGGGGATTACAAAAGGCTTTACATTTTTATAAGTGTGTGCTCTCAGAGAGCCAATGGTGTGAGCTGTTGAGCGGATCAGGTTGCTGTACTAACCACTCAGCAGATTCCTTAACGTTTTTCTGGCCGCTCTGTGTTTTTCTTTTGTGTGAGACAAGTGTAGGCCTTAGGGTGTGTGTGTGTGTGTGTGTGTGCGTGCGCGCCTTCAATGATGTTGGTGTATCCTCCCCTCCCTCAGGCCTAGTGTTAACTGTCTGGAAGGAGTAACAAGCAGCAATTGACCTATTGATGGGGTGGAAGTGAGTGGCTCAAAAGGAGAAAGTGTGTGTGGGTGTGTGTGGCTATGTGTTGGTGTTTGTGTGTGTGTGTGTGTGTGTGTGTGTGTGTGCACCTGAGGAAGATAATGTGTGTATCCATCGTTCTGCATGTTGCCGCAGGGCAAGGAAAGGAAACTCAGTGAGTGTTTAACTTAGTGAAAGGTTCTGTCTGTGTAAGCTGCCAGATCTAGAAGAAAAAAATGACGTTGTTTAGTTTAGATAATGTGGTTTTACAAAAGCAATTCCCCTGGTTGTAATCAAATTAAAGAGTATGAATATGATAAAAGGACTCAAGTCTTTATAGAAATTTCTGACACAAAAACACAACAGTGGGGGATTACAGGGTTTTGGCAAAAGCACTGCGTAAATAGACGACTTGGGGGTTATTTTGAGCCGTGCATGCATACATTCTTATTAAAACACAATGCAGAAGAATTAACATTTTGCCAGTTTTTAAAAACTCTGAGCTTTGTTAGAAGTACAACGGAGAAAAGAGAGAATGAAATGTCACTTACAGTATATAGCTGATTTGATAATAACTTTCCGTGCTTCAGTCTTTTGAGAAACACAATGTGATATTAAGCACAACATGCCCATGAAGAGACACACATACACACATAAACACACATAGACACACACCTCTACCTTGAACAGTAAATCAACGCTGAGTCCCGCTGTTAAGTGCTCTCCATCAAAAGCATTCCTCGGCTCTCCCCTCTCACTCCAGTCTCACTTTCCTGCCAACAACAACGTTGTGTTGGACTCTGCAGAACCATCTGACTCAAAGACCAGTGGAACGTTAAGGGCATTAAAAGACCGATTTTTTTTTATCCAAGCCCGAAACATAAAGGGCAACCCTGGCTGTCACACACTGCCAAAATATGCAACATGAAAACTGACCAAAATTAGTAGATGTTTTATTTAACACAATGGAAAAATGACACAGTATTTGGATGTGAAACAATGTTTCTGTCCCTTTTTTAATGGAGTGAAGGTGTTTATTGGTTTTCTTATTATGATGAAATGTTAGACGTCCTACTTTATTCAGCCTGTTATGACATCGTTTTTATATCACGGAAAACTGGGAAAGGCATTCACATATCTGATATGCGCTAAGATATTAGTTGGCAATGACCTTTGTTGAAAAGAGAACCAAAGTAAACGTATTAAAGCAGTAAGTTAACTTGAAATTTTATCAGCTGACGTTGGCATGTGAAAATGCAGTAGTGTACCATTTTAGAATTACTCACAGATTTATCTAAATTGGGCCAAACCAGCTGATACAGTGAATCCACTAGAACTAATCCACTACTTCTAAGTTGGCTGAACCAGGATTTACCAAACCACGGTCAACGAATGTAAACTGAATTTCTTTTATTGTGGACTGGACAACCCAAGTTTGAATTAGACCTCACCAAACTTAATAATAATCTAGATCCAAACCAGACGTTAAAACACTAAATAGGACTGGAGTTTAAAAAAAGAGGAACAATCTAAACCTACCAGTTTTCACCGGGGCTTTAAACCGTATCACATAGTTATGGTAAATGGTCTGCACTTATTTAGCGCTTTGCTACATATTGGCACTCAAAGTGCTTACACTGCTTCTTATTCACCCATTCACAATCACAATCACACACACACTCATACAGCTGCTATGCAGCTGGCCAACACTCACCAAGAGCAACTAAGTTGGGGTTCAGTGTCTTGCTCAAGGACACTTCAACATGTGACCAGAGGAGCCGGGGATTGAACCAACAACTGTGAGATTGGTGGACAACCGCTCTCTACCTTCCTGCGCCACATTCCTGCCCCCTCGCCCCTTCTTTTACAGTAGAGGCTAATTTGTCCTGGAGTTTAATCTGGTTGGGTCAGTTGTTCTTATAGTTTCACCTGTAACACATAATTTTTTAATAAACTGATAAAATTAAAAATAAGTGGAATTTTGAATTTGAACTGTTCTTCTTTAGCTGCTGTTTCCAAGATAATAAACTTGATGCTTTACTTTAAAAAGTTAAGAATAGGAATATCCTGATCAAGGACCAGATCCAAATACCGGAGGTAAAGTTTAAGTTTAAAAGGTTAAAAATGTTTAAGGTGTTAAATTTAAGATTTTTGAAACTTTAACTCTTAAGGAATGAAAGTTTTTGTTTTTTCGGCTTATCCCGTGAGTTCTGGGTCACCACAGCAGATCATTGTCCACATGTTGATTTGGCACAGTTTTTACACCTTCCTTGCCCTTCCTGACGCAACCCCCCCCCCCCCCCACTTGGACCGGCACTGCACAGCTGTGGGCTTTTGGGGGTTCAGTGTCTTGCCCAGAGACACTTTGACATATAGCTGGGACCGGGGATTGAACCACTGACCCTATTGTCTGTGGACGACTGCCTTTGACAACTGAGCCCCCCAATGATTGAAAGAAAGAATAAATGGCAGAATTGTACTCTGAAACTAGTGCATAGTAATGGCTGTTCCATCTGACCGGTATAGGCTCTGATCCTTGGTATCATATTGGAACATCTCTGGTGAAGACTACACCTGTCTGTAGTATATTTTATTGTAAAACTGTGTAGTTTTATTATACTGTAGGTCACTCTTGGTCCTTCTTAACAAAAATGCACGCTTGCATTTACAGTGCATCACACCTGAAATGAATTCTGATTAGCTCACAGATATTTGGGATTCACACAGGATTCAGATGTTTGTGACAAGGCTTTGTGTTTTTTTTCCTCTAATATAGCATAATTCAATATACAGTGGTGTTTAAAAGATGGTGAGAGGTTCAAGAATGTTCTGTTTTCACTGTTTTCTGATTTCACAAATATTCAACATAAGTTATAAGTAACCTTGTAGGTAACATTAATTTACAAAATATAAAATATTAAGTGAGATGTTTTTGTGTAGTTTGTTTAACTGGATTCCTTTTGTCAATTTTTAAATAATTGTAAGTCCTATCTATTCAGAAATGAAGCAAATTCTTAAGGGTTCACAAACTTACAGTCACTACTGTAGACGACCATATAATGGAACGTAAGCAGTTCAATTTAAGTTGCTTGGGGAGTGACTGCTAAAAGAACAGAATGTATGAACGGAATTCTGCTTTGCTTTATTTGGCCTTCAGACTTTTCAGCCCATGCAGAGGATGTGCAGCTCTAAGCTGGAAGGTTGTGCCTCTGTGGGAGTAGTGTGTGTCTGACGTGGGCTGTGTTTGCCTGTCATTAAGTCCCATAAAACCAGGCAGGCACGTATAACCTACCTACACACTCCCCACTGTATAAGGGGAAAGAGAGGGAGGCCATGGACTGTGTGTGTGCTTGTCTGCATGTGGAGCCAGACAAACAATCTTCAAGGTGCTTTAGATTGTCGTGGGAAGTGAGTTGTGGGCAAGGGAGTACCCTGAGCCCCAAATGGACTAAACAGACCATAGTTTTTAAGCCCTGCAATTTTCTTTGCCCCCACACAATCCGTTAAACAGAGATGCTTAGGCACACACAGACACATAATTGGTGTAATTTCACTATATACAGTTTGTGTTTAGCTTTTTTCTACACAAACTCACATTTAACTGTAGATGTGCTCAAGAAGTCCTTGCACATATGCAAGAATGCACACATGCAGACAGTGACCTTGGGTCTTGCAAAAAAGAAGAATGGGTCTTTAACTTGCTTCAGTTTCACTCCTTGAGACAGATTTAAAATGACTTTACTTTGGTCATGGACCGTGGAAGGAAAAGAGGGAAGGAGGCTGCTGCTCGGTGTTCCCTTCATCGGGCAAGGAGGGAGGAGTGGAAGTGAGGGAGCGAGTAGGAGAGGTTAATCGTTGAAAGTTGAGAGGTTCAGTTAGAGGTTGTATGTGTGCGTGTGTGTTGATCTGAAAAAGGCAGGAGACTAGTAAATCAGTCCATAGAGAAAAAAGAGATGCAGCACTGAACGAAGAAGCTGGTGTGAATGAGTGTGTTGAAAGAAAAAACAGGGAGCGGGGAGTAAGAGAGCAAAATAGGGAGAGACGGAGAGCTAAGGAAAAGAGAGCGATGACAGGGAGAGACGACAGGAGGAGGAGCCAAGCAGCTAAGAGCAAGAAACAGAGGGGTAGCAAGGGGGGTTCAGGGGAATGACATTTTAATCTGTTGGAGGAAGAAAAGAGAAAATAAATAGAAGAAAAGTAACTTTAAAGGCACAATCTAGATACAGGGAAGGAATGTTTGGAAACAGGACACACTACATAGACAAAATAGGTGAAACAGAAAACATGAGCTAAAGAAAAAATAGGGATGCTTATTTTATAGCCAATATATTCAGACAAATGTATTTAAAAAAGAAGGAAGTAACAAACAGAGTAAGAGAACAAGCGATAAATAACTTGACCTAACCAGAGAAATTACAAAGAAATGGAGGTTGGGAGTAGGAAAAAGGAGAATATGTGCGCTTTCGGGCCCCTGATGAGAAAGCCATACAGCTGAACGAACACATTCCCCTGTCCAGGAACAAGGGAAATGGAGGGAGGAGAAAGGAGGAAGTGAGGCTCCTGTGAATACCTCAGTGTGACTAATGTCTTTTTCACACATTTCACCTTCGTCCATCCATCATTGTGTCCACCCCCTGCTCTCCTGCTAAAACAGTAGCCTGTCACGACAACAAATAATATAGTGAAAATAAATTAAGATCCTGTTTTACTGTTCTGTGAGAGGTAACAGCTGGTCGTGATGTTCAGTCTTCTTCATTTAAACCTGTGAACCTACTGATACGGTCCCGCACATTAATGTGGATCCATGCTGGATTCTGTTGTTCATACAATGAGCCTCATGCACAAACAGTAAGTATGAACAAATCTGTGCTTGAATGTTGAATATGAAAAATTTAGCCACAAATTGGGGATTTATAAAAAAAAATTCAACCTGGATTTGTTCAACAAACAAATTAATAGACAACACTTAAAGCTGTTAATTTGCTAAAGTCTTGGCTAAATTTGTTAAATGACAATGAATTTGACACCCTGTCACCCTCATCAGTTCTTGTCATGATTCAAATATTCATGTCGAAAGCTGTGCAGATGTAAAAAAAAAAAATAAAAATAAAAATCATCATGACCATCATCAAATATTTATCTAAACTAAACCAATTAAGTAGAATATGGAAATATTTCCATTGCATCATGTTGTACCTAACATCCTGAATCCCTCCTTGATCCTGTTAAATGCCACTCTCTCACCACTTCATTTCACAGTTTACTTTTATTGTAGCACCAATTAAAGGAGTTTGCTAACTTATATCCATGGTACCATCAGTATGCATGGATGAATGAGAAGCAACGCTTTTAAGCGTTTAATGAAAGCACTGTAACATTGTGCTGTAAATGTCATTAAAGAAATGCAGTCAAATAACTACCAGGACCACCTGTTCTTCTCTTGTGTGCTTGTATCCTAACTCCTACAACCAACTAGTAATCAGTTGACCGGTTTTTTACAAGGACAAATTGAAGGTCTCCATAAGCTATATCAAGCATCAGGCTGTTCATTTTGTGATAAAGTATCAGACAAAGGGGCCAATAAATTTACACTTCAGATGCTTAATTCAAGGCCATGTTTACATGTGTTTCTAATCGTCATCGGGTCGTATGTATTCAGCTAGATAAATAAGGCACATGGTTAACATGAACCACCCTTTGTCCTTTATTAAAAATGTTTAACTTACAGGACGTGACCTGAAGTGGACTGTTTTCTGATGGATTTCCATACAGTTGTCTTTTGTTACTTATCTGTTATTTGTTCTCACAACTAAATTTAGTGGCTATTGTTTTAACACAGAGGGAGTCAAGAGCGGTCAAACAGGGATGTCAATATGCACTAAACCTCCTACATCCCTCCTTCTTCTATCGCTCTACTGTATCTTCCTGTTTCTTTGTACTTGTCTCCAATTATATTTCATTCCCTTTCTCTCCTCAGACGTACTCCCTTAAATTCCATCCCTACTCATTTCCTCATTTCCTCTTTACTTCTCTCCTTACCTTCCATTCTTCCTCTCTCCCCCTCCTCCCTCTTTGTTCTCTCCATTACTCCTACTTCTCTCCATCACTCTCTAATTTCCTCCCAAGTTTCCCGGTCAATCAGCCTGCTCGTCCAAATCCTTTGTTTTTCTAGTGTGCAGTTTCACAGTACACTGCCTACCGAGCGGTCAAGGTCACGCCTGATTTTATGTCCTGACACGACATCTCAGTTGATATTAAACTCACAGCTTGACTTTGTGTTTGCTCTCGGGGGGGATCTATTGTTGTATGTGTTAAAATGTCAGTATTTTAAACTTACTAAAGGTTAAATGATTATTACTGTTCATGACATATTTGGTAATGGCTGCAAACCTGCAGACAGTGCAAGCAAGCAAATGTGCACCATTACATTAGCAGTTTTATAGCCATGAAAGTAACATGGTTGTTCACACTTTCTGTAAATAAATGTTATTTCTTAAGCCACTAATTTAAAAACGGTATCAAGCCGAATGACATCTTTCCCAATAACTCTACCTCTCTGCCATTAAGGTCCTCCACGGGTGTCAGAGAAAGTGACCCACCGACAGAGCATCCGTCTGGGTCGCACCATGAAGATGCCTTGTCCTGTGGAGGGTGACCCTCCGCCGCTCATCATGTGGACCAAAGATGGTCGCAACATTCACAGTGGCTGGACGCGGTTCAGAGTTTTACAGCATGGTCTGCGCATTAAGGAAGTGGAGACAGATGATGCTGGGACTTATATCTGCAAAGCTACCAACGGGTTTGGCAGCGTGAACATCAACTACACGCTCATTGTTATAGGTAAGTGGTTTCTAAAATGTTTGAGTTCCTGTGTAACCCCAACCTTTTAAATTTAATCAACGAAACAGCTTTTGGTGACTTAATATTGTGCTTAGAAACTATAGCACAAAAGTGTGTGTGGGTGTGTGAGTTTCAATGATATAATTAGCCAGGATGGGTTGGTGTGGCCATTACACAGTAATCAAGTCTGTGTGGTGCTTCATTGAAGTACTGTCTTTCTATATGTGTGTGTATGTGTGTGTGTGGGGGGGGGGTTTCCTATATAATTATGAATGAGACATTTGTTAAAGGAGATGTTTGTTATTTATGGTCTTGGGTTGTGTTTACAGCATCACACATTGTTTTCTACAATATGCTGCGTCTGTTGTCAGTACATCTACACAAGTATATTTTTATATGTGTGTCTCATTTGTACTGTACAAACTGTGACTGTGGACTACTCTGTCTTTACTGGGACTCAATTAGCCACTTCTCTCAACTCTCATCCATGTAAACAAAATACCTGGAGCCAGGACTGTGTCAGTGCAGATTCACAGAGTGCAGGCAGTGCAGAGTGTGTCTGTGTATTGGGGTATCTCCAGTGTGTGTGTGTGTGTGTGTGTGTGTGTGTGTGTGTGTGTGTGTGTGTGTGTGTGTCGGGTTTCAGTCAGTAGAGTCAATGCCAAAAGAGAGATTAAGGCTGCACTGCGTTCCAGAGAATCTGACTGAAGCATCTCATTTTGTCCACTATCGGCACTTCAAAGATGGGCTGCAGAAAAATGCTCCCACACTGAAATGAGCCAATATTTGCTGTATCTTGGTAATTTTGGATAAAATGTGTTTAGAGTTTTTGTTTGATATTTCCTAAAATGTAAATTTAATGCTGTGCACAAGCTCAAAACTTTGGAATGATAAAGCTTTCTTGCCCTAATAGATAAAATTAAAATGTTTTGATCTAAACTCTAACATGAATTAACAAGGTAGCAGAATATACAGAATATGAGGAATTTAGATTGAAGGTAGTTTGCAGTTTATTCCATTTAAAAGGTGCATCGTTCCTGTTCCTGCTTGTATTGCAACTATAGTCACAAAAATATTTTTATCCCCATTGTTACGGTAAATTTTCATATTGCCAGAATATAAAATTCTTTTATTGTCCATTATAATTATTGGTATATGATCCAAAGCTTTATCGGTCTTGACCTAAACATCAAAGCCGGGCTGGCGTACAAAGGGACGGTGGGGCATGGGGGGCAACAGCTGCCGCTGAGGTCATCCCTGCAGACAGCTGCTCTCTCTCTCTTGCTCTCTTTGTAAAGACGATGTACAGACTGATGGTACAGACTGTAAACCAAAGTAAATTGAATTCAGTAACGTCCCATGGAGGCGGATTAGATCCTGACTTCAAACTGTACAAACCTCACACAGACCAGCAGTGGAGAATTCTGCATGGCAGTGTAGCTGCAAACTGTTAGTAAACTAAGGTTTACTAATATTTATTATCAATGCCACTGTAGAGGATAATGTGCAGGGATAAATTAGGGAAGAAACAAAGGGGCAAAACAAAACCCAACTAATAAGGGCAAAAAAAAAAAAAACAGACAACATAAATCCTTTACAAAAACAAAGAATTAAAAGCTAAACATGATTAGGCAAGTGACAAACAAAAGACCAAACTTCAAAATTCAAGCAGTGAACAAACAGGGACAGGCCAAATAAGAAATCCTCAATACTAAAACAGGATCAAACAAATGACTAAACAGGGCATTTAAGTAGAAACCAAACCAGAGACCAACTAACAGTCGAACAAAGCAGGCCGAACTGGCAGGGACTGCGGGGAGAACTAGGTTTAAATAAACAGAGGAACAGGTGAAAACAATTGAGACTAAGAGTGAAAAACAGGAAACGGAACTAAGGTGCTACAAAATAAAAATACAAGACAGGAAACAAGAAATAAAACAAACAAACAAAAAGTCCAGAAACTTGACACAGGTTGTTGGTTGGTTTCAGTTTTTGTTTCCAGTTGAAGTGACGTTATGGTGGGTTCTCTTGTTCTGTAGCAGAGGAGCAGTTGTGTGTTTCTATGTTTCCATCCCCTTTTCCTCAGTCACTGTCTATATCATTCACTTTCATATGCATAAACAGATGCTTCAGGGACAATGAACTAGAGAAATCCACATAACTGCATCAGTTACATTTGTCTCCATGAACAATGAGGTAAACTTTTTGCATAAAAACACCAATTTTGCCAGGTCAAATAAGAAACAACCACCATTTTCAATGATTTCTGCTTTATCAGTTAATAAGTTTTGCAGCATATCATAACAATTTGACACAGTCTATAACCCTTAAAGCTGTGCATAGCATAAAAGAGCATAGCAGGCAATAGAAGATTATAAAGGAGCAGGGAGGGGGAAAGCTTGGTAGAGCATTGTAGACTGAGTCAAAAGTGCCCTGAGAAAACAATAGACAAGGAGAAGGTCATGTCATGCACAATCTAGCTATGAGAAAATCTCAGGGACTCCACAAGTACCTAAAACAAAGGTTCACATGCTGCGCAAGAGGCTGCATCACTACATTTGCAGATTACACAAATGGTACCCAGAGTTTGTGGTCCACCATTTTAACCTTCGAAGATGACCCTCCCTCAGTAATTTAAGCCAGGAGTCAAGCTACCGCGTCTCCTTGGAGCTGCAGATAGCGTGTGTTTTCACAGCTAGAGCAATTTCCATAGGCAATGATGTCCGAAGCATTAGAGGAATGGATGTGTGTGTGTGCAGAACTCTTAACAAGTGATAGCAAATTTTAAACTGCTTATAATGAAATGAAAATAAAGTGTTTATTTATGCTGCATTATTGTTTTTCTTCTGCTCAGTTGAGTGGGTTTTTTTCTGCTGTTTTGCTTAGCCTCCTCTGTCCCTCCCTTGTCACCTCCTCCTCTCCTTTCATCTCCTCTCATGTGTGGTCCTTCAGCAGTTATTCTATGGCTGCTTCATTTCACAGTACTGAGCCCACACCTGTGTCTTATTGTCTTTTCCTGTCAATTTCTAACCCAAAGTATCTTTAACACCTTTTTTCTGTTAGCACTCAATCCTCATTCATTCGGCCAACTCATTTTTCCCTGACCACATTTTATTTTGTATCAATATTTTCACAGTTTCCCATTTTTGCTGGATAATAGCACTTGATTGCAATGAAACCTCCACTGTACAGCTGCCCAGTTGTTGGTAGTGATGGAGAGGCGTTTGGTGAAGGCAGGCTTTTGTTGGCGGGGGAAATTAGAAGATTCCTTGAAGTGTTTGTTCTTTTATTGTGTGTAGGTTGGCAAATGTTTGTGTTAGTAAATACTGAGTGTGTGTGTGTGTGTGTGTGTGTGTGTGTGTGTGTGTACGTAATTGTATGCATGCGTTGGTGTGCACAGATTCATGGGACCACCACTAAAGTGAAACTGAGATAGAAATTTTTTTTCTACCAAACAAACCTCTGTGTCCTTCAAAAGCTGAGGGCTGAGAGAGCTGTTCTTTCTTCCTCCCACTTTCTTTTGATCTTTCTTTTTTTAATCTTTCTTTCTCTTTGCTGATTGTCTTTCCAGCTTGCTTGTATGAAATTCTCAAATTGTTTCCCTCCTTGCAGAAGAGTGAATGATAAAAAAATTGTAGTTCAAACCAGATGTGATGACAATGAGAGTGTGTCTGGAGCAGAGTTAGGAAGCTGTGCGTAAAAAGGAAGGAAGGAAGTGGTTTGGAGTGTGTTTGTGTGTGCACGCACGCTTGCTTGCATTTCCATCTGATTTTAGTGCACGGGAATGTGCAAGTGCAGTTTTTAGTCTTAATGGTCCTGTTCAAAGCTACACACTTGTGTCAGCATGACTATGTGAGTGTGCTGGTCCATTCAGCAAGTAAGTGACTGATGTGTTGATTTGTGGTGATTTAAGAGCTCAACTATAGCAGCTGACATGTGGTCATAATTGGAGAACAAAGATGAAAGAGAGGCAGAGAAGCACATCAAACATATGTTTGAGTAAATGAGCTTGTAAGTGATTTATGTTCATCAAGCGGCAGATACATAATGTTTGCTGATATCAGAAAAATGAAAGAGCAAGTTAAAACATGACAAAGGGAAAATGTACAAAAAAATATGATTTGAAAGAGGAAAGATTATTCTGTTTTACACTTTCTTAAACAAAGCCTTGATGTCATACAGCTTACCTGTATGTCTTAACAGTACAGTGCAATAATACACACAGAATAAATAATCTGAAAGCAAATCAAAATCCTTGTTTTTTTCCCTACTTAACTGTATTGCATGTGTGAGACTGCAGCTGTCCTCCAGCCAGAAACTAACACATCAGATCAAATTGCAGACCAATATCGCCTCTCTATTCCCTCTGTTCCTCACTGCTGATATGTCCGTTTTTGTGTTCTCAGATTTCGAAGCTTTTAATTGAGATATGTGCTGCCTCGTCTGGAGAGGATGTAGAGGTGGCCAAGGATTGCAGCTTAATTGCTAGTAGTCATAAACCTGTGTGTGTGTGTGTGTGTGTGTGTGTGTGTGTGTGTGTGTGTGTGTGTGTGTGTGTGTGTGTGTGTGTGTGTGTGTGTGTGTGTGTGTGTGTGTGTGGTCTAAAACAATCTCAAATAACCTAGTGTCTTTCTTATACACACACACACACCTATTTAGAAACACACCAGGGCAGCTGTGCCTGTCTTGGGATGTGTGTGTGTGTGTTGGGGATTTATTGTTTTTTACCCCCAGATTTTTCTGCTCAGGTTACACACACTGCTTTCTCACTAATGGGAGAAAAATGCATGGAGTGAACCTGGAGCTGCAACTCGCTAGTTTGGAGGAGCCGCTCAGTTGGTGTTCAGTTGAGGGTTTAAGGCCTCACAATGGGGTTTTGGGGGGATCTAAATCATGATTTACAGAACATAAAAAATAAGGTATTTTAAACTGGAGCCCAGAAATCATAGCGTGGTTTAGCAGTCCTCCTCTTAAACTATATTGTTTCCTTCACTAGCTAGAATGCAATCCCAGAAAAATGTTGTCTTCTGTTTTTCCCTTTGCTTGGAAACTATTTGTACCTGCCAAGAGTATCAAAAATATTAAAAGAGAGACATCAGTAAAGTCTTGGTTTTTTTTTTCTCAACAGTTTCCCAACTCCTCTACTACCTTTCTGAAGTTTTGGAAAACAAAATGTAACATAATTTTCTTTAATTGAGACACATTTGATCAACATTTGATATTTTTTGTAATTAGACGTAAAGGCTCCCGGCCAGATTCAGAGCAGTTGCATTGTAGTTGCACAATATGCATCATAGACCATCAGCATTCAGCTGTGGTATGACTGGTCAGAGTTTGACAAAATGTGGTTCATGTGAATGTGAAAATAATGTTGCACCAGTTCTGACTGTGTCCACATGCTTTCATTCTTTCTGTTTTCACGGTCAGTTATTTCTTGATGCTCTCCACCAGATTTGCTCACTTCATGGTTGTTGGTAGCTGTGACAACACCCCCCTTGCAGTGATATGGACAAAGCTGTTCCACTGGAAATGAGGGTAGAGAGCAGACATGTAAACATGCTGGTTTGTGTCCATGCTTATATGAAAAAGCACGGGCCTGCTTGTGAAGTTACAGACATAGAAAGAAAAGAATGGAGTCAAATTTCAAAAGCTGTTCTCCACCTTGTTGTTGAGTCCGGTAGTGGCAAACACAAAGAGATCAGAAAGATATATGTTCTTTATCTTTGTGCATATATCCGCAAGACAAGACAGGAAAATATCTGTCCAGCCACCCTTACTGTATATACACCTCACTGACAAACAGTGTGCACGCACACTCACTCCACAGCACACACTCCTCAGGGGCCCCCGGCCTCCATTTCACGGCTGCCTCCTGTTCTGCCTCGTTTCACTTTTAGCAAAGACACAGGCATAAAATGGACAGGATGGAGAAATATAGATAGAAAAGAATAAAACAGTTTTCCCAGCTTCCGTCTTGAAATGTCAACAAGTGTGAAAAATAAAACATTACATGAGGAAATCCATAACGGTGTAGGGTTGAGTGATGGTGTACCTACTGTGTCTGCAGAAACTCAAACATCATTAACAGAACAAAGAACAAAAACATCTTATAGAGTCTCGTGCACTGACTGAGTGCAGTCAGCCAAAGTCCTGCAGGTCCAACTTTGCAAAGCTGCACCCACACCTGCACAGCTTGGTATTGGACCTGACCCTTTACCCACATTTATCTGTAAATCAAATCCGTACCTGAACTGACCCGTTAATGTGAGATCCCCAACCCAACCTGTACCCGTGGTATAAACAAATTATAGTTTGACAATATGGACAGAGCTAAATCTTTCAGTGATGAACGCTGTCCACCACAACATTAAAACCACCATGTCGCTGATCAGTCACTCATTTTTAACTCAGGACCTGCAGAACGACTTGCCTACGGAACTGACCGAGTTTGTGCTAATCACCTGACCACATATCTAGTTGCTCTCAGCCTGATGAATTCTCAGTTATGGAATGATAAATAAAAGTGCTGAAATAGCACCAGTTAAAGGAAAAACTATAACTTTATTTTCATTTATATCTACATTGTCACCCTCTACCTGCTCACATGTAGTACATTTTTACCCATGCCGATGTGATTTAATGTGAACAATAATAATTAAAAAACTTTTTTTTGCAGATTACCCAACCCATTGCAGAACTTTGCAGTCAGCAAGGCAATAACACCAGTACAGTGATATGTAAGCACTGAGACACAGAAAATCAAACACATTTTTCTAGAACATCAGCTTGTCAGCTTCTCTTGTCTTTGTCGTCTCTCTTATCCAACTTAATTCTCTACTCTCCCTAAAACAACCCTCCTGTGGTTGTATTCCTTCTGCTTCACCAGCTGATTGAAGACATCTTTTCTCTAAAGGGTCTTTCAGCTCCCCCACCACCCCCCTGTTTGCCTTCATGCTTCATTTAGAGCTCTCTCTCTCTCTCTCTCTCTCTCTCTGTGTGTGTGTGTGTGTGTGTGTTTGAGAGAGAGAGGGAGAGTATGGCCTGTATCTCCAAATTTTACGCCAAGTCAAGCTCTCATAGGCTCCTAATGGGTCTTAAATACCCTCTGCTAGCTTTGACTTCAATTCTCCATAGGAGATGCCATCTGTCAGTCAGTGAGCCTTTGTCTGAGGCCCAAGCAGTAATTCATTCTGAAGGGAAACGCACCCTGAAACAGAAGTAATGCATGTGTCCTCTGTGATTTTGGAAAGGCCAAATGCTGTCATTTCTAATCAAAGCTTGAAACCTCTCCTATTCAGACAGCAGCAAGTTACATTTCTTCTCTCAAATCTTCAGCTCCTCTGACTTGAGTGTGCTTGTGTCAGATTAATAAAGTGTACTGTGAGCTGTTCTGCTTTTAGTAATTCCCACCTGTCACCAACCAGCTTATTTATTTTATGTTGATTTTTTTTTTTTTTAACTATCAACAAATAAGACAAGAAAGCAACAGGTTATACTGTTGTAACAGTACATCCTCAAATACCTGCTTTGGTTTTGTTCTCTACACATTTCTCACCCTGTCCTTCATTTACATCCTTTTTAAATTTGGCTCTAGGGTGGAATTTGCTTTTAACTCCATGTGCCAGCAAATTCTTCAGTGTTTACTTTTTGTTTTCATTCTTCTACCATACCTAATGTGAGGTGGACACTAACTTTACTTCTGTGTGTGTTTGGCATAGCAAATATCGTGTGAGTAAAACACAGGAGTATAATTAACAAATGTAGCAGAATGAATCACGAGTCATTTAGTGCAATATTACTCAACCTATGAAGTACTCTTTTTTTCACACACGAGTAAAACGGTCTGAAACTAAATATTTGAGGATGTGGGCGACTAGTTGGTTTAATGTAATTAAGAACAAACTCCTCAGTGCGAGTCCTACAATAACAAAAGACGAGGGAAAGGATGGGAAATAGAGGGGAGTAAGCAAAATAATTGATCATAATGAAGGAGGTAAAAGTTGAGAAAACAAAACAATTTAAGAAAAGTAGTAGAAGGATCAGTTTGACTGAAGAATTACTGTAATTGAAGCTTGATACTTTTTGACAGGATCGGAGTGGCATCAAGTATCAAAATGAAATCTTTTGTGGGACAGTTTTTTGGGCTTGTTAAAACTGCATACATTTTAGAGCTACTGCTTTATTAATGACTAAAAGTAGTGATTACCAAAAATGTGAATAACATGTAAATTAATGTCAGTAATTAACCTGCAAATTAGTAACTAAGTAAATATGTGAGGTAGGGTTCAGAAATGCCACAGCATCAACAGATCCTCTTAAAGGAACACTTGCTGCTCTTAGAGTGGGTGATTAAGGGAGATGTGTCCTGAACCGCCGCACTTAACAAGCACCCACAAAATCCACGCAAGCTCACCCCAGCAATGATTGAAAGGAAGCAAGGTGCTTCAGCATCCTTCTCTGCATAACTCCCGCTCTTTTTTACACACACACACACACACACACACACACACACACACACACACACACACACACACACACACTGCAAAAATGAGGAGGAGGAGGAGGTGGGAAGGGGAGGAGAAAGAAGATCCAAGAAGGAGGGATTAACAAAGGAGGGAGAGGCAGTGAGCGTGACAGATGGTGGAGCTGAGTGGAAAACTTCATTAAATACAGTTACTAAAAGGATGGATAAAACAATACATCAAACCGGTTATCATGAGAGTACTGTATTAGTTAAATAAAATTCTGATTATCATACAACAGCAGGTACTTTTTTCTTTACATAAACCCAGAAGAAACAAGGATCATACAAGATGACATGAATTTGGAAATTATAAAGAATACATATTCATATACAATTGTGTTGTTTTTTCTGTAATGAACTATTATTAGGCCATAATGACATGTTAAAGTTGGGATAAGGTGGTACATGAAAAAGAGGAAATGGAAGGGAAGTGGGGAGATAAAGATGAGTCAGAAAATATTAGATTTAAAGAAAGGGAGGTAAGGATGGAACATAGTGTGAACGGGTGGACGAGGATATTTGGGTATCAGCAGTTGGCAGAGTAGTCGTGTAATTCTGAATAGTCAGCTTAGGGACCATTATACGGTCTGGAGGATTAGTAGTGTTCTCTATTGTTCGCCTTAGGAGGCAACACAGACACACATTTTCCTATTTCTTCCTTTGCCTTTTTCCTATTTTACACTCGTTTTTGTTTTTCTGTATTATTCCTTCTTTATACCTGTCACATACATAGACTAATGTGCAAATAACTTAAACACCAAAAAACACACACTTGTTGTACCCCCCAGCCCACCACAACTCTCCAACTCTATAATAGGCCAACCTATTGACAGATATGCTTGTTCACTGAAGGACTCTATTCTCATTAGGGCTGGGATTTTGACGCTGGCCCTGCAGGCTCTATTGTCTGCCTCAGAGCGGGTTATTAGGGTTTCCCGCTGTAACAGCCCCCCTGTTGAATAGACCTGAGAGGAGTGGAGAGCCCACAAAGGGCAGAACAGGGTCTGGCGATTAGCAAAGACATGTTTAAAAAGAGGAGGGAGAGGAAATAAATGGAAGAATCAAGGAGAAAGGGAGAGCGGACCTGTGCTACAAAAAGGCTTCTTTTGAAGTTTTAGAAACTTTTGTCTGCATTTTGCTGCTTCGCTCTTGTGCCGCCATCAAAGCCAAATAGTGGTTCTCCAGCACGCAATGTCCCTCCTGCTTTTCCCTCTCTCTCCTTTCTTTTCTCTCCTGTTCTTCTTTCACTTGTTACTCTTCTCCCCCAGAATGCATTTGTGTCAGCTCTGAAAAGCCCTGTATCTTCTGCAGCTTTGATGTCTTAATAACCACGTGAAGAGCGAATTATGCTCAAAGTTTCCCTCTCCAGTCTCCTTTTGTCGCTCTTCAGATTCCTGCAGTTGCTCCTGGCTTTTCCAATCTCACAACACTGACGACAAGTAGGTGGGATGCAACGGAAAAAAAAAACACTTCAGTCACAGAGAAAAAGGCAGCAAGCATGGAAAGACTTGTTTAACTTATCAAAAGATTTATCACAGTTTCAGCTATGTATCCTAAAGTTTGTGTTTTATCTGAATTGGATAAAGCCTATTCAATGTTCAATGTGGGTAGACTAAACGTTTTTTTAAAGCTGCTACCACCCCTTATCTGAGGTCCAGGAAATTCGATAAAATGCGTTATCTCTTGTATTTTTAAACATTTAGCAAAGCCGAAGTGAAAACAACACACAAAAATTGATTGCAGAAATAATCCTACAAAATTATGTGTAATTTGAAGCAAACAATGTCACGGTAGAACTAGAAATGAGCTACAACAGACTGGGTTTGTTCTTAGCCATCAGGTGTGTGTGTGTGTGTGTGTGTGTGTGTGTGTGTGTGTGTGTGTGTGTGTGTGTGTGTGTGTGTGTGTGTGTGTGTGTGTGTGTGTGTGTGTGTGTGTGTGTATCTACATGTACGTACTTGCATAACGTTGCTGCATTCCACCACTATAGTTTCACATAAATGCATGCAAAATATGTTTTTGCTGTGTTCTGTTTATAAGTGTGTGTGTGTGTGCGCATGCAAAGTTTTCCCCATGGTTCTTAGGCAAACACAGTGATGGTTCTGCGGCGCCTCTGCTATCAGCCTGAAGTTTGATCAGTGTGACAGCATGCTGAAAACTGATACACATTCACACACTGTCTGTGGCCGTGACCATAATCTCTCCATTACATTCCTCTGGTCTGACTCCATGTTACACTTGTGTGCACGTGGTTATACTTGTAAATGAGTATACTTTGTAAAATTAAGACCTTTAATTAAATATTAAATCTCTAAATTTTTGAATTTTCAAAGCTTGATTATATATTGCACTAATCGTTTTGAGGAACCCCACAGCCTTTCTTGCCACTCCAGAGGTTTTGAGTTGAAAGATTATCCATACTGTCCTTTCAAAGTTAACCTTAGATAATTTCTCTGTATGCTTGATGCTGGTTCAGAGCCCACCATGCCAATATTTGTCAGATCTGAGCCACCATGATTAGTCCTATGAGTCTTCATCATTTATGTGGTCTAACTCTACTTGGCCCAAACACCAAAGCGTTTACAAGTGGAAACAGAAGTAAGAGTAAAGGAAAGGAGAGCGGAGGATGTGTAGACATTGTCAAACTATTGTCGTTAAACAATGACTACAAGACACAGAGTTGAGCACTTGTCAGCCTACACAGACCCTTCTCCTTCTAGTGTACTACTGATTTACTGACCACCTAAATGTCATCATCACATAAGCTAAGAGTCATGCAATTGTTAAATGTTTAAAATTTGTTGATCAGCAACTAGAAAAGATGTGCAAAGCTTTACCGACATCAAATTTCCTTGACCAATAAGTGTGCTATGGTTGAGAAGCTACTGCTGTGTGCATGTGTGTGTGCACGTGTGTTTGTGTGTTGCTTCTAGATACAAAGATGCAACAGACCACACGTACGTACCATTAACTGCTGCCTGATACATTGTTTTACTCACCCAGCTCCAGTCTAAACTCTTATGCAGATGTGAACCGAACTCCAAGAGTGGCCATATGCAATTATCTGCCCGCAGCAAAACACTGACTATTGTAGGTGAGTAAGGGTGTCCAACTGGGTGCACAGATAACAAGTTGCATTATTAATAATCAACAAACTGCCCTGAGTAACACAAATTAATATTGGAAAAGCAGGCGTAGGGGTGAGTCATGTTGAAACATTTCCCAGCGGTGCATCACAATGAGCTGGTTAGTTTTACATTGTTGTAAATAGTTGTTCATCAAAGACAGCCTGTCAGCATGTAGCTTCACACAGCAGAGCGTGCCAGGATCTTTGAAGTTAAACAAGACAACCGCATATTCTCAACACATGCCGACGCATACACTTAAGCACATACACGAGGGCATGCGAACACACGTTGGCACATTTGTGAGCCTGCTGCAGATCTATGCAAAAGCATGCCAGTATGTGCAAAGCAAACAAGCTCATGGATATGGGATACACACTAGCTGCTTTTGAGTGGGACTTCATTTAAGGCCTCTCCAACATTCCAGCAGGGATCACAGTGTAGTTCAGGGCCCAGCACTGAGCAAAGCACAAATAGGTAGAGCTACCAATGTTTTTGTTTGTTTGTTTGTTTGTTTGTTTTTTAGTTTGTTGTTCTTGAGTTAAAACTAGTTCCAGCATGTTTTGTTTTAATGCTTCAAATTAATTCACTAACTTAAAACTATGAATATACTTTATTATGGTACAAGCAAAAGTTTTTACTCTTTGAAGAATCCTAAATAAAACATAAATTAGAATTGGAAATTAAGTAGGTATGAAAGTGAAGACCTATGCAGTTTGTAGAAAAACAAAAGTAGAAATGTTCCTTGTCTGACTGTTGTGGCCTAGAGCTTATGGCCTTTTGCAAAAATTATTTAGAAGCTTTTGATCAGAAGGTCAAAAGGTCAAACAGGGCAAAAACTACTAAAGTAGTAATGAGTCAAAATTTAATTGGAGTTAAATTTGATACAGGGACGAGCAGGGTGGCCGCAAGGGAGAGAATGATTGAGAGTTCAAAGTGCTGAGCCGAAGACGGCGGTGTGTGTTTCAAAGGCGGCGCGTGGCGAGGGATGTGAGAGATTTGTTAATTCAGCAAAGCAAAGTGCTGCCTTGATGTTTACTAGAATTACACAGGCAGCAGCTGGATGAACACACTCAAACACAGACACAGGTATGAATGCAATTGGATATACAACATATTATATACATAAATGCACTGATAATTCAATAATAGGCACATATTGCAGATGCATTCATACACACGTACAGAGATACCTGCGGCCCATTGAATGTACAAATATTTTTCTTATCGCAACACATCAGTTTGACAATAATATACAAGTGCCACAAGGACATTAGTAAGTTGTTTCATCATCCCCAAGTATTTAACTTTTTGGCATGCAGTGTTCGTGAGGCAGCAGAACTTCACATAGCAGAGAGGCGATACTTAACAAATGGGGACATCATCTATTTTGGGGATATGACAGTAGTTTTTATAGGCCAGGATGCTTTAAGGTTGGAGCAAACTACTAAGTATATCTGACTGAGTGCATCTTAAACAGACAGTGTGCCCTCTGCATCCTGTTGGAGCATTTTGTATTGTTAGTTATTGAAAATACTGGTTTCCATTACAGCATTGGTTTCCAAACTTTATGGCGTGTAATGCCTTAAAACAAGGTAGTGACTACCCGTCCCTTTTTAAAAGCATTTAGAGCCTTTAAAAACAAGCTTTTTTTTTTTTTTTTTTGAAAAGCACGTTTAGAAAAAAAATATTCTACCTTGTTTATCATTCTCCAAGCAAGTGGGTGATCTCCCTATTTAACTGCGTTTTCAGCAACTTCTAGACAACAAGGATTGACTTGTAACAAGCTCCCAGTAAACACACAGTGGACACGAATTGCTTCTCTTGTTAAGGCTGTAAGAAGAACTGTTTTTTAAGTGGGAATGAGTATTTTTTGAGTTAATGATCACAAGGTCCACAGGAAATAAATTTAAAGGGCTGGAAATATAATCTTTTAACACTGATTTATAGGATATTGTCTAACATACATATAAATATAAATGACAAAGTATTGTTATTGGAGTGAAATCAGTCATGCAGTGCATGATATTGATTGCATGTTTTATTTTTTGTTTGGGTCCAATCTAACCCATTTGCTGTAATTGTGTTGGTCTTGTTTTTGGATATAAGGCATGAGAAAGGAGTGTTTTTTTACTCACTGTCTTTTAAAAATCATGTCTGTTTAGCTCATTTAGACTCATCTGCATTGCTATGATGTCACACATATGAAGGCTGTTTAGTCTCTATGTTAGCACACACTCTCTGTTTCCACTTTTGTGATCTCAGAGACCCCCTGTGAGCCACGTAAATGAATTGTTTTACAAATTCCACTAAATAATTTGTGTCCTTGACTGGACGACCTCCTCCATGTTAATCTGCCAGGTGTATGGTCAAAGCTTGAATCTGATGCTGTGTTTTTGCCAGATTCCTGTGTGATTCCATATTGTCTCCATTTCTCAGTTAGTGTTACATGCTTGACCCTGCTGCTCCACCAAGTGTGAACGGGGATGTAAAGCAGTGCTGTGCGTAAACACTGCAGATATAAAGACTAATGTGCGGGCACATAGGAGTGAAAGAAAGAAAGACAACGTTTATATCAAAGCTTAAAACTTAAAATGAAGTTAACTAGATGCTTTTGTTTTAAAGATACATACTTTATTAACACACAAAGAAAAGCGAAAACCCGATCCCTAAGTGTATATTTTCAGAGCTCATAAACCCCATAGCTTTATGACATTTATGAGTGAGTGCATGAAACCACTTGTGCCTGTATGTTATTTCATCTCTCTGTTGATACTTAACGCTTTGACACAGCCCATGTTAACCATTGGAAGAGCCTGCACTGCTTTGTGTATTTTCTCACTGTTGGTTTTCTCAGCATTTTTCATGTCATAACCAAACCCAGACCTTGTTGTTAACCTAAACCTGACCGCCAAGGGTAAATGGCCCGTGCCTGGCTGCAGCATCTGAAAATATACCAGATCAAATCTGCTAGTAACTCTGCTGGAAAATTGATCTGGACTTATTAACACCCCATAAAAATGTGGCATGTTAATCACATATTGTGTATTTGGATAATATCAGATGGAGATTGAATAGGGCAGGATTTGTGCTTTGTCAGCTAGAAGAGACTCTGTTGAACTCCCCTCACTGCTACAATGAGGCAGCTTTGCGCAGAGATTCACTAAATACTTGAAGTCAGAATCACTAAATAATGCGATACTTTGCTGATCCCAAGTGGAAAGATTTCCTTTCTTATGACCTCTTTACCAGGGGTCAGGGACCAGGGTCAGCAGTCGAACAGCAAATAGGGATTTAGTTACTTACTAATGGGCACCCAAAAGAAAATCTGTGCTAGAACACTTTCACATAGCTTCATATAGGTAGAAAGAAACTGCTCTTGTTAATGTACTTTTCATTTCTCAGTGACTGCTGTTGGTTGCTTTACAAATTTGGAATTTGCTCATGTGGCAAACTGGCCAGATGTAGACGTGAACTTTCCAGCAGTCACAGTGGGGTTTAATCACTAATCACGCTAAGTTCATTGACATCAGAATTTATTTTAGGTTTCAGTCTAATATAATGAAGGAGGACCTTTTTCTAGATTCACTGTTTTGCAGTCATTTTCAACATACCATCATGAAATAGAAAATAATTCTTTATCTCCTTTAAACAGATTACATATCAGAGAATTATAAAATACCACACACGAGTAAGACTGAAAAAATTGTAAAAGCTATTTACTGCAAAAACATGAAATCAGAGGCTCAGTACTACCATTGTTTAAGAGGCAACATTGTCCTAGTGCTTCTCTCAGTTGTTCAGATTAAAACTGCTTCAAATTCAAAGATCAGATCCTCAGATTCTATCTCTATTTCACACAGTTTACCCGACACAGCATGAAGCAGTTATAAATGTCAGATCATTTGTTTCAGAAAGTTACAGAAACAGCCAGAAATAGACCCCAGACTGAATATCAGAAATACTTGAGATAGAGACTGGAGGCTGTAATGAAAGACCTAAGATCGCAGCTTGTTTTAGTTGATAATATGATGCATGACATGTGGGAAGCAGAGTTATTATTATTTACTAAAACTAACACGAAAACATTTTCTTATATTTTCGTACTTTTTAAGAGGCTTTTTCCATCTGTAATTTGTCGCATATGTAAGTGGATTTCAGTGTTCAGTGTGGTCAGTACGTTTGGTTATTTGTCAAGCCATACCCTTGACTCCATGGGGGAAAAAACCTAAACTGAAATTTACTGAAAGTAAATACATAATCAATATAAAAAATTATCTAAAAAATTCAAAGCTTTGCGTGTAAGACAGAACATATAAATTTGATTTGATGCTTTTTCTGACACAGTTTGGGGAAGAACACTAACATGGCTCTTTGAAAAGTGAATTCACATAGATAAGCGATTAGAATAGATTAAAAAAGAGCAGTAGCAATATCATGCAGCTGTACAGTGGGTCTTTAAAAGCACAACAGCCGCTGAGGGGTCTGGAACTATTTTCAGCCTAAAGGGTGGTAGATTTTACTTCCTGGAACAGATTTTATTGTAGACCCTTTTTAGCCAAAACTCTGCTCCCTGGTTTTCATTAATTACCTGGAAGTGTTAGTTTATTGAATATTTTGTCAGGAAGAACTGGAAAGTTTGGGGGCTTTTCTGGTCTCGGTGGTATTTTGTTGACGTTATTCAACACTCTACTTACTGCCTGACCTTCATCCTAAGCCAGTTCTACTATAAGGAAAAACCTTCACTGTTACATTGTTAAAGAGTGAAACATAAGAAAACCAGATGTCCTGAGCCATGATTATGCTAATATTTACTAGTTTTGCCATAAAATTGTCTGTTTTGGCTTATACGGATAACGTGTGCCTGTAGTTTGTCACTTCCTGATCTGATCAAACGCACAAGTGGTAAGTTGGTGTCCCTACCACAAAATACAAAGAGGTACACAAAAAGATACACTGTAGAACATGGCAAACGAAAACTGATATCCTGGCTGATGAGACATTAAACACATCCTGAATTCCTATTCGTTGTGTTTAAGCAAATACAAACACTAGGTTTGTGACATAAAGTATATTAGAGTTGTAACCTTGAATGGATCTGCTGGGAGATTCTCATGCTCAAAAGCTATATAATACTACATGGCAAGTTTTTCCTGGCAAAAAACTTTGTTCACTGTGTATGGACAGATCTGCATTATGTCATATTTGTGTGTTGGAGGAGAAACAGCAGTATAAGGTCTTAGTATTGATTTTGTGCTTATGATGAAGATCAAAACAATTTGTCAGACAATGAAACTCTAATGAAAACTCTGCAATGCACTGTACATCATTGATCTTTTCTGCGAACATGAAAATCATATCTTCAAAGGAAGCCCTGAATTTCTAACAAGCATAAGTACTAGTAGTTTGCAGTAGTTTGATGGATCAGTAAGGTCCAATCTGTCTTATTCTGTCTCTCTCCACAGCTTTAAAATGGGAAATGTTCAGTTTTCTGCATGTTTACCTTTTAAAACATCATCTGGTGTGTTCCTGAAATTAATGAGAGACTGACAGCTGGAGATGCAAACACAGACATGCGGCATCCAAGGCCAAAGTGAACCTAACAGGTCTGACACAGACCAGACACACTCACATGCTGAAGGTTAATCCCCACAATGGAAAACAGCACCTCTGCGTCCTTGAAGAATTATTTTTTCCTAATAGTGTGTGTGTGTGTGTGTGTGTGTGTGTGTGTGTGTGTGTGTGTGTGTGTGTGTGTGTGTGTGTGTTTCTGTGAACGGAGTGAAAACAGCAGGTAACTTTTTTTCATGACCATACCATCAACCTCCTCCCTCATGCAGCCATTCTTACCGCACACACGGACACACGCACACACACACACACACAGACAGACAGGTGGCAGTAATTAGTATGTTGAGCCCATTCATGGCACAAGATCAAACTGCTATCTAATAAGGTTCAGGAAATACGTAGCTCTGCTTAAAGGTACACACAAACAAACACACATCCATAGAAACACCTACAATCTCTATTTCTCTTGTTCTCTCTCTAACATTATGCTGCCTTACAAAAGATTATCTGGTTTTGTTTAGTCTGCAAGTGAACACAGCTTTGTTTGACTTCACAGTAGAAACTTACACGCTCTGCATTTACATCTGCAGAAAGATAAGTCTGATAGAGAAGGTGGAGAGCAGGGAATTATGAGTTAGATAAGTCTTGAAATGGTCAACAATTCTATCAACCTCAGGAATACACTCTGTTGGTTTTTGCTGCAGAGCTAAGCAGAACCTGCATAGCCAGACCAGCTGGGCATGAGGTTATAAAAGCAGTAATAATGCTGCCGGAGGGAAATAGTGTGGCTCTGACGGTTCAGCTCTTTATATTAATGACCACACAGGTTTCCCTGTGGGCTCCCATTGTCATTTTTCACTCTGTTACATTAGTAGAATTATCAAAGTCTTGCATTAGATAGGGACTGGACACATTGAATACTTGGTGATTGAAACCTTGCCTCACTAAAACAACAGGGAGCTTACAGCTTTCTGTGTGAAGACTCTCTCACTTGTGTAGTCGGAGCTGCCGCATTTTGTATTCAGCCGCTGCCCAGTCACTTTTAGCTGCTGGCAGAAGTCACTGGCTTTGTAAATAGAATTCTTGGCAGAAAGAGACGGAATGTCTGTCCAGTTTGACACACATGTTAACCTGCTGATTGATCAGTTTCAATGAATATGATTAAATGTGGTTGATGTGCTGTACATATTAGCCTTATTAGACATCATGTTTTTGTAGGTGGTGTGTTAGCACTTCCATTCACTGTTTTCAGATATACGGCACATTTCTTTGTTTGTCATAGAACTGTACCAAAATTTCTAGCCTCATTGCTTCTCATCCTGACCTGCTTCAGCTGTTAGAGCTTTAAACAAACACTGTTCTGTCTTACCCATATTTTGGTTTGCAGTAATTCATATTTCACAATAATTTAATTGTGAATTAATCAGTGCACAATTCGTTCCATTTGAAACATTTGGAGAATTGATACAAATGTAAGCTTTTATTCAAATCCAGTGACTTTGGAAAAACTTCAACAGTGCTTTCTCTCAAATTCCAAGACTGCATGTCAAGTGCACTACCCGGGCTCCAGACTCATAATGGCGCCATCATGTCTCTCAGATAGTATCACTAGGGCCAGATTTGGTGGCACCACCTGTTTTACTACATAATGTTGAACCAAGAATTTCCTAAGTATATTCTAAATTTAATTGACATTACATTACCATTGGATCTGCAGACATGTGTGATTACATTAGAGAGATTTACATTATGTACTGGTGGTGTTAAACGGACACAGTTCTGCTCTCTAACTCACCTGGCCCATGCTTTCTTGTTGGAAAAAAGACATGGGAAGAGGACCTGCTTCACAGGCAACATGATCTGTGAAGGAAGGAGTAAGACCCATGTGACCCATGTCAAAACCCACATTACTGCTTACATTACTTTATTTAAATGCAGGTATGTAAGTCTTTATGTGTGTCATCATCACAGCCGTGCAGACACATATAAACACCGCCACTTAACTGTGTTTTCACCACTAAACATTTACCACAACGACTACAAACTGTTATTTATAAGTAAATGTTTACGATGGAAATATGTTGATCACACATACCAGCAACGGGTGTGTATGTGTGTGTGTGTGTGTGTGTGAGATTTAACGAATGCTGGAAGATGTCATTGCCTGGAACACACCTCGTACACACACACTCACACACACACACACACACACACACACACACACGCACACACTGGTTGTTATTGCTTCACAGCAGTTAACTGTAGTGTACCATTGTCTCCTCTGCAGTTACAGTTATTAAATCTCTAACTGCAATGTTGCCTTTTTCTCTCCAAATCTGGCTTTTCATCTCTCTCCTACTGCCTCTTGACCTTTTCCAAAAGGCAGTCAGATCCCGATTCTTTCCCATCTTTCTCTGTCGCAGCCCCTTTCAGTGTCTCTCTCTCATGCTGTTAATGGAGGACTGTGTAACGGCACAAGTTGTAATGACTTCCATAAGGTTACACAGCCTCTCTACGGGCAAGAGTGTAAATCACTGTGACGTGTGTGTGTGTGTGTGTGTGTGTGTACATCAGGTCCACACACGTTAATGCTTGTGTGCATTCACACTTTGTTTTCTCATGAGAGTATTAAAAATCCTTTCCTTTGGAACATTTCTTGAAACAGTGGCAAAGGTTGGCATCTTGACTTTTGAGAAATATCTGTTACGAAGTCAGTCATTGGGCCGGATGATTTCCTCTGCAGTGATGAAAGATGCATTTTTTTATTTGAAGGTAATCTTTTGAGACAGTGACACAATGCAAAGGTCCAACAAGGCCAACTCATCAAATATGTCAATAAACAGAATATTTGTTTTGTCTATCAAATGAAAAAAGCTGAAATCTAAGAGCTCAAATTTAAGCCTTCAGCCAACAATTTTCTTTTTGGATTTGTTGCTTAAAAAAGCAAAAAACATTTATTAACATTTTTTTTCCAAGTTTTTCCAAGTGTTGGGACAGAGAGCAAACTTTGGAATTTGTTTTAAATTCTTTCATACAAAAAATTAATCTAACCATTTGTTACAATTTTACTGTATGTGGTATTGCAGTAAATTTTTTTTCAATGAAATATTCTTAAAATGACTGGAAAGAAAAGTATGTTTGTAAGGTGAGGACAAATTGCAGGAACACTGTTGTGCAGCGCTTTATTAAAGAGAAGGCAGAAAATATTAGAAGACAGACAGATGTTGGATATCTCTCTCTTTACCCCTACAGCCTAAAAAAATGTGCTGTTATTCTATCCTCACAACAGTGGGCTTATAATAGAAGAGTATTGTTGTTTCCACAGTATCGTTAAACTGATGGAGTAATAATGACAGTGTGTGTTTCAGTAGGGGGTCAGTGCTGACAGAGCAGCCGTCTGCTGAAGGACAAATGGTGTTTATTCTTCTGCTCCTTAAAGGTGGTGGATTTGGACGAGGATAGATCCAAGCAGAACTCCGCTGAAGAATGGACTTTCAAAGTTCATCTGTTTGACACACACGTTCAGCATCTTCTGCTGCTACCTGAGGTCTTTTAAAAGTGATCCACAAACGTCTGGGGTCTCTATTGTTTTGCGTAGCAGCGCTAAACAGAGGTGGTTGTGTTTCTGCTTTTCTAAACTGGAGTTCCTTTTCTTTGTCTTTTCAGTTCAAATGTCCATCACCTCTGTAACCTAATGGATTAGGTTAAAACATTTAAAACATCTTCTAAATTAATTTGTGTACAAATACCAATAGTGAATTGTTTCTACTTTTGGCTTTTGTCTGTCAGTCTGCAACCTGGATTATAAGATGTTAACTTAAAACTTGTATCTGAATGGTGAAATGAAAATCTGAGGCACGTTGTTGCTTTGTAAAGCCTAAAACTACCACGGTCATTTTTAAGGGACTAACAGTGATTTACTATGTTTGTCAGATGCACAAATTCACATTAGAGCAGCTGGTTTTGGCTCAGATGCTGCAACAACCAGCGGTCAGGAAGCGCTGCCACAGAAACCTCTCTCTCTAACACATGCACACACAGAAGTTCTGTGCACATATCCAGTGTCTCTATATTAAAACCTGGAAGGACGTGACCCTTTAGGAAAACACCAGCCCCCTGGACACACACGCACACACACACTGGACTTTTGGGACTCGTATTTCTGAGTGTCAGTGTTCAACTGCTGCCTTTTCTCTGCAAAGCTTAAAGTAAATACAAGAAGGGTTTATAAAAACACACACACAGGGATTTCCTGCCAGTGAATGTGTGAAATGTAGCACACTGGTGAACCACACCCCCCTGTAGATTAAAAGAGTGGTTAGAAACGAAAGAACAGAGGCAGAAAATGAAAAAAACTTGGAAAATCCAAGTTTTAGGACAGAGAGCAAACTTTGGAATATGTTTTATATTGTTTATTGTATATTGTTTTATATTCTTTGTACAAAGAACAAGATGTTAAATCCTTAGATGGAAAATGTCTGGATGTAGTAGTAACACAACAGCAATATTTATACTTTTTTTTTTCTCCTTTCGGCTCATACCGTGAGTTCAGGGTCGCCACAGCGGATCATTGTCTGCATGTTGATTTGGCACAGTTTTTACAGCGGATGCCCTTCCTGATGCGACCATCTGCAATTTCTACCGGGCTTGGACCGTCACTGAGCAGCTGGGGATGGACATGGACTGTTCAGTTCAGTGTCTTGTCCAGAGACATTTCGACATATAGCCGGGACCAGGGGTCGAACCACTGAAACTGGACGACTGCCTTTGCCAACTGAGCTATAGTACTTTTCAAAACAATGTTAGACAATGCGGCACAAATAATACAATACCTATAGATTTACCAGCTTAGAAAGTGAATTGATAGGCTAAATATAATTTCTAAAAGTTTAATAAAGTTAAGAAAAGACTGCAGGAATGCAGAACCTGTCGATTAGTTGCAAACCGAATGTGTGTGTGGCTACAGATCCTGTGCTTAGGCATTTGGTCCAATATGTGACCTTACAATTTTACATTTGTTTTATTATAATTACATAACATGTAAGATTCGTGATATGGCTTGTCTGTGCACACACTCCCGTGTTGAGTTGGTATATGTGCACGTGTGTATGTATTGGTTGTTGGAAGCACCAGTCAGACTATCTGGCCAAACACGGAACAGGATCAGAAGACATTTTGTTTATTGAAAACAGCTGAAAAAGAGGAGAAATGTGTTTTTTACTTCGTGTTTGTTGAACCTGAAACACTAAGTCTACCTCCAACCCTTCGCTCGTATCATGGAGCTAAAGAAGCTGACGCTGCTGGCCAAAGTGTTTCCTGAAGACTGGATACTGACACACTGACATGCTGACAGATGTGTTATTTGCACTTTGTGTTACAATTTTACTCACCAGATGAATAGAAGTTTTATGCATGTGTGTGTGTGTGTGTGTCACATTCCAGAATTACAGTAAAAATATACACACGTAAAGGAACAGCTTTTTTTAGATGGAGTATTGGGGGACACAGTCGTGCTCATTGTGAGTAGTTCAGCTGTGTGGTAGCAGACTTTTCTCTGAACATCTTTGGATAAAAGCTTCATCTTTGACTTAAGAGATAGCAGAGGAATCATTTGGTTATCTGAGCAAATTCATGAGTTTGTTTATTGGCACTAAGAGCCCAGTCACCCCTGTTGGGCTATAGTTATTCAAGTGCAGTAACCATGCAGTCGTCTGTGGATTAAACAAGGTTCTGCTTTGATTATTTAAGGAGAATGGCACGCTGGCAGCTCAGTCAGTCTCAAAGTAGCTCCATCCATGTCATCCATCTCATGTCTAAGTACTGAACAAGAATGAATTGGTTCAACTGTTAAACGACAGTCTACCAATTTTTTTAAGCTCTGTTTATTTAACCTTTATTTTGACAGGTAAATTCCAATTAGATTATAAAAGGTAGAGTTAGCCAATAAAATATTCTTGCAAAACAAAATGATATTGCTGCATGTGATATTAAAAGAAATAATACTCAATTTCAAGGGGTTAACACCCCACTGTAAAAACAAAACAATACAGAGTTAAGACCTTTAACCAACAGAGACGGTACATAAAAAAAGAACACAATATTGCAACAAAACCGTGCAAATGTATTCTGTATCAGCTCATTAGGTCTCAATGCTTATTTTAAGTACTGAGACAAGCGATGCTCATTTATAGATACTTGTGATAAATCACTGGTTTGGGAGCTATATTTGGCCACATGCCACTGGTGGCAGTCATGTGATACCAGCTGCTCTGGTGCTGTTGAAGAAGCTCGTTGATGCAGCGGGATCAGTGCCGTCCGTTCCCCACAATGACAGGACAAGACTGGTGGAGCCCGCACAAGCGTTACTATGCGAACTGATGTGTAAGGGTGATAATTGTGAGGGAGGAAGTGTGCTTGTTACCACAGTGATTGAAATTTGTACAAGACAGCCAGGCGTATATGTCTTTTGATAAATCTAACAGTAAGAATACATTGTACACAGTTTTAATTGTTTTGTGCATCTGGTCCCTGTCCCCAGTGACTACAAGGCACTTCATCCATAGACGAGAACATATAACTGTGCAGAAAGACTAAAAAAGCTATTTTGTTTAAGAAATCAGGAAAATCAGTTTTCTTGATAAATATAAATCAAAGTAATAGAAGCAAATGTACATTACCCTTATTAACCCCACTACCTTCTCTCTGTCCACAATCAAATAGAAAAAACTAGCACTTACACGGTACATAAATAGTACATACTACATATATATAATATTAATGCATCTTCATGTTTGTGCACTGGTATTTTTTAATTAATTTTTTTAGCCCTATTTTTCTTTCGTTCTTTACACTTTGTTTTTTAATAAATCCAACCATAGCCAGTATTAAAGCATTAACACTGCCATACTATTGCTATTTAAATTTCTAGCTACTAGTAAACATTCTTGTTTCTAGTTAATCTAGCTACATAAGTGCATTTGCTGTAGTCTGTTGCTTGTTGTTGATTTACCTCTGCATTAGTATCACGTTATATGGCTGCTATATAACAGCGTGTTTGTTTTTAATTTAAAAAATGCTTTGAAACCTCGGATGTACTGCATGGACAGTGAAAGTGGTCCAAGCCCCCCTCTGTGAGAAGGTCTGTAGGAGGTCTGCCAAGTAAGGTTTACAGCCTCACACCAAGCCTGCGGGAGAGTGCTAAACCATGTTCCCTCTTCAGATCAGACCCCTGTGCCGCTCAGCTTCAAACGCGGTGCCCTTTCTCAGAACACGCCACGCATGTGGCAGGAGGGGGGGAGCCAGAATAGGGAAGGAGGACTAAGGTTTGACAGGAATACCTGCGCCTCAAGTTACCACTTAGTCAGAGCACGCGCACACGCACATATATGCACTGAAACCCATACAAGAATTCATATCACACACACACACAAAGATCCACAAAAACACACACACATACAGTGCCATGGCCTGCCAACATGCTATTAATACCAGCCCTGGGGATGCAGGTTAAGCCTCGTATTTGCATTTCAAACAGGTCTTTTATTCCATCGTCCAAATAGTGATGCTTTAAAAACATTTGGCGCTGCATTAAACACTCTGAGCTTTCAGGTGGTCTGCTCAAATCCACGCACAGCTCTGTATATGTACCAACATGCACGATAAACATATCCTTTTACAATTACGTGAACAGCCTCGTGTACTTTCTGCAGGTGGTCCAAGGCCGTTTAGTCATTTTTCTTTCTGTTTGCCATCAGGTTTTTGTAGAAGTTTCAGGTTCAAGCCAAGATACACCCATCCCCCACCCCAATCCAATTTGGACAGACCCAGTGTTGCACTCTATTGGCCTACTCCACCTTCCTATGTATTCAAGGGGCCCTTGAATACATTGGTTCCATCTTGAAGTGGTTCCTTAGCATGGAGGTTCAGACACATGTTTGTGTCTTTTTGATAATCAGTGTGGGAAGACCAGCTGAGGAAGGGGTGCTGATACGCCACCAGCATGAGCGGGAACATAATTTGATACTGTTGAATCACTAGACACAGTGAAAGTACAAAAAAGAGGTTGCTCTTTGTACCATGTCGTTTTTTTCTTTTCCGTTTCCTTAAATGTCAGGCATACATTTACAAAGATACCTTCTCTGAGACACCAGTCAGGAGTGCAGTAAGAGTGGTTATAGTATTATTATTATTATTATTTTGATTTATCGCCTGTGTTTTGCCGCTGCAACCGTCATCTTCGTGGACAAACCTATTATACAGTATTATGTGTCATTTAATTTTATGTTTTGACAAGAAATGTGATGCTGATCCATTGCTGAAACTTTAAGATGCACGTAGAGGTATTGAGAGCAGGGGACTGGATGGAGAAAATGTGTTTTAAAGCCAGGACACTCACACATTGGTTTAACATTTGAAAACTTAATCTGCATGGCTCTGTGCCTCAGTTGCTTTTACCTTTCATATCAAGAAATCAGTCTCCTTTCTAATGACTATGTCCACTCTGTTTTCTACTTTTAATGTCTTATATCAATATGTTAAAGGTTAAACACAATAGCGTGTCATTGCCCTAGCGATCATCTACCTCCCATTTTCGATTTCCTGTGTAGCATATTGGCACTGGCTCCGTCTGTGCGTATGGTGACCAAACTGGAACAACAAAGAAGTGTCTTAATATTAATTAATTTTACAGAATATTTCTTTGACTAATAGTTGGAGTGCTGCATCATACTCTTTACTTTTTACTCCCCAAATTATGCACAAGTTCTCATTCCACTAATGATGCTTCTTGTGTTTCTGTGTCTCTCTCACCAGATGACTCCAGTTCAAGAGGTGGAGCAGGGACAACCAATGAAGACTCTGAATCTGTCCCTGAGTTGGCTGGGAAACTGGGTAACCATATATAGATTTATAAACCTTTGGAAATGTGAACGAAGACTAGAAGTAATGCTTTAGATAGCTGAGGTTGTGTAACAATTTAAAAATAAAGTAGCAGAATAATCCCTTGCGAACTGTCAGAGGGGACAAGGTACGTGCCCACACACAGGCACACATCTGGGGGCTGTTTGAATAGAGAATTACCCCTGGCAGAGTGGAAGGCAGTCTATTTGCGAGGTGTCATTTGGTGGGACACATCCCCCCGAAGTATCCCTGAATCTCTATCTCAACCCTGCTTTGTTTGCTTATTCTTACCTATTTATTTACCTAGTTTTCCCTCCACCCTCTCTTTCTCTGTCACAAAGGTCAGTGCACACATACACTTCCAGGTTTGCCCATTTAAAGCGCTCTTTGTTTTTTCACACACATTCTTTCTCTTTATCTGTTTGACTCTTTGTTCACAAACAACCTAACATACATAAGCTCACTGCTTAGGCTGAGGTGCAGATTGTCTGTAGCTCTGTGTGAAATGACCACAATAACGTTTGTCATCCAGCAAGTGGTGGCCAGTCACTACCGTGCAGTGCATGTTTGAAATCCCCTCAGAGTCACAAACGTTTTTACATTACATTTCATATGGAGATAAACAAAAATCATATGTGTAACTTTCAAAGCTTTTAGGCTCTCTCTGTCTCTCTCTCTCTGTCTCTCTCTCTCTGTCACACACACACACTCTCTCCCTCCCTAGTAAACTGATCAAAGGCAGTCATTGGAAGTGCCAGTTGTATTTTTACACTGTGAAGTGTGGCACTGAAGTGGTCTCCAAGCCTGCCCCTTCGCCTGCTCCAGCTCTCCCCTTCTCCCCTCTTTCCTCTGTGAGTCGTTCTCAGTTGCCGTCGCTTCTCCTCTGTTCTCCTTTCCTCTCCGTGTGCCCTCTGTCTTACCTTATGCCTTTTTTATTGTTTGAACTCCGTCTCCTCTCTCTCTCTCTGTTCTCGATTTCTCTGCCATCACTCGACTTTTATTTGCCCTTTTCTTGCCCTCAGTCAGTCTTCAGTTTGTTTTAACCTTAATGTGAACTTCACTATTTCACTGTTTCTTTCCTGAACTTCTGTTTGATCTGTTTGATTTGGTTCAGCTGTGACATTATAAATCAGTTTAATTAAATAGATTTTCTCAGTATTTTCTTCATTCATTCATTGGTGTCATCTATGTCCAGTTCTTTTCAGCCACACTTTGCTTTGGCACTTCTCTGCTTTTTACACGTTGTTTTGTTTGAAACAAAATTTATATAATTATACAAGGAATTGCCAAAACATATATATTATCATCTTCTCTATCTTTCCACTTGTCTTATCCTCTACCAGATCTATTGACTGATCACAGTTCAGCTTAAGTCCAGTAGCTTTTCTCAAATTCGGGGGTTGGGGGGGGGGATGAAGGCGAGACCTAAAAGCCTTTCGGGTATGTTTGTTTTGTCATCCTGCCTGGCTTCAGGTCAGAGAGCTATATTCTGCTGAGTAATGTGGCCATAGTGAAATCTCCGGATTTGAACGGGCAAACTCGTCACATAACTCTCCCCTTGTTTGTTTACCCGGAGCTAGAATAATAACTGGGTCCAAAGAAAGAGACACAACTGCAGTAGTTTCAGGGTGATTTATCAGCCCGGTTGATGGCTATCTGCTGTGGCCAGAACATTAGAGCTATAAAATCAAGCTGCTCCTGTGAGTGATTTCCTCTCCTCCCTCCCTACTGGATAGTTTTTTTTTATGCTTTGATCTATTTTTACTGCTTGTGATTGTAGTATGAGTAGATGCACCGAGTTAGTGTCTGGCCATTTTATTTATTTGCAGGGAGGAATATGTGTTTTTCAATGCTTGATGGCGTTCAGTCAAGCAACTGTGTGGAGGGATGTGGATGTTTGAACAGACCATGGGGTTAACTGGCCATTTTACGCATTATAACACAGGATTTGAGTGTTGTTGTTTGGTGTGATGCTAAGTCACTGTCTGAGTTTTTTATGACTTGTCCACAGATATGCATTCATGACCAGATGTTTACAGCAGTATTATACTGCTGACTAGTGGGTTTTACATGGGTCAAATTTAGGACTTTTCTAAATAGCAGAACAGGGAAACAAATCGAGGGCCAGAGGCGCTGGGTTAGTGGAAAATAAAAGGGGTTTCCTGATCCATTTGAGTAAGTCTTTGTCAGAAAGAAGAATAAGTGGTTCAGCAGATTATGTTGCAAATACCAAGAGGCATCCTGCCATATGTTGAAGGTGATTTCTTCTTACACGGCAAAAATGTTCTCCTGATCACCAAGTCTCGTTTTCGGCCTTAAAATTGACTCCGTTTTAAAATAAACGGTGTTAGTAGACTGAGGTTATTACATTTGTTCTTGATATAGTTTATTTTCTTTTTATAAACTTACATTGAATCGCATGTTTGTATGCTGTACCAACAAAAAAACAGAAGCCTTTTTACACCAGGCATGAATATACTTGTGTGTCTAGATGCAGATTATTGTTGCTAACTTTAAAGACAGCAATTTCACGATGCCAAATGAAAGAACATGCACCATGAACATTAGTGGATGCAGCACAAACAAGGGTTCAACCAGTAGAATTCAGAATTATCAACACTGAAACAGCATACATGTATTTATATTAGTAAGATAGTAGATTATATTTCAGTTAATTAAATACCATATAAAAAAAATGGTGAAAAAATTAATTATAAGAAATGTTTTTACAGTAGGCAAATCTGCTGTATAAAATGGACAATATACAGTAATATGTATTTCTAATACATAAAAATAGAATGCTAATAATGTTTAGAATGTTCATAATGTAATCCTCTAATGGTGACATCAGTCACTGGGAAGTAGAAATTGAATATACCCTGAAACATTGGAGGCAGGAAATATTTCTGAACCCTCTGCTTGTGTCTCAGTCTCTTCAGGTTGGGCTTTGATCGCGCTTTACATCTAATAAAAGTGTCACATAAGAATCTGATAAATTCCACGATGTCTCCCAATCTGCTTGTAAAAAATAAAACTGCCCTTTAAATCTTTTATTTCTGCTAATAGCTTCTTCTATCCTCTACTTTCCCTTTTTTTCCCCACCTTTTTTTCCCCCCATTCGCAAGGAAAGGAAGCGAGTTTCTCTTTAAATTGTTATTGGAATTCTTAATTAATGTAACCTAAAATCAAGTTTCTATATTCAGCACGCATTTGACAGTTTACTAGTCAACTCTCCTCTCTCCATGTGCAGTACGTCCACGTTTCACTCAGCCGGCAAAGATGAGGAAGCGTGTCATTGCTCGCCCGGTGGGCAGCTCCGTGCGTCTGAAGTGTGCAGCGAGTGGCAACCCTCGCCCTGACATAGTTTGGCTGAAGGACAGCCGGCCGCTGGTGGATGAGGACAGTAGAGCAGGAGGAGGAGGAGGTGAAGGGAAGAAGAAGAAGTGGACTCTAAGTCTGAGGAATCTGACACCAGAGCACAGTGGAAAGTACACCTGCCATGTCTCCAACAAAGCAGGAGAGATCAATGCCACCTACAAAGTGGAAGTCATACGTGAGTCCTAATGGGTTTTTTGCAGAACTTATAGGGTTAAATACTGACACGGGCTGATCGGCAATATGAAACTGATCGGTTTAAAAAAGATAAAATGCTACTCACTGTGAAGTGTACTATCCCAGATTTTCCTGATGTGCCTCCATCCTCTGTAAACGTGCATATATTACCCTCACAGAGCTCAAACGAGAGGTAGTGTTTATATAAACAGAGATAAGTATGTAGTTTGTCTATTCCAACTTAAAGCTCCACTTATATGATTTTTATGAAGGTTTTTCCATCCAGTTGTATCATACAGCTTTCATTATTTGAATTCACCAATATGAAATCCGCTTAAGTCCTAAATCAGTGGGAGGCTTTATCTTCAGTATTTATTCATTTGATGATTATTTTATTTCTTTTTTTATTGTTGTTACTTAATTTTTTAGTTAATAAAATGCTCCTCGAGTTGCCCAATTGCCATATTTGTCCAACCAAGAATTACGACTTGGAAATATTCAGTTTACAATGAAATAAAATGGAGAAAGAGAATCCCCACATTTCCTGTAAGCATCTTGAATGTTAGTCAGTAATCAGATTTGTTGACTTGTAATCATTTTTGCACCCACAGAATAGTAGATTATGTAAAAAACGATGCCTGCACTAATAAGCTTTGAAATTTAGAATCACAAGCAATTTTAAATTGCATTCACAAATGTAACCAGAGGACAGAGTCAGTCCAAGTGCAATATGAATTAATAGATGGAGCCCATCTCCTTCTATTAATTAATTTTCTGCATGTCTTTAACATACTGTGGTTGTTGTAAAGTAGAGCTACTGTCTCACAGGACTTTTGTTGCTTAAAAAATAGAAGTTTCAAATAGATTTAAAAAAAAAAAAAAAAAAAAACCTTTCACTTCATTGTCGGTTATTGATCCCCAGCCCTGTCGGTAAACATTTGACAAGCAAACAAGAATTGTCCGGTGTGTTTTTCAGTTTGGATGGTGAACCAGTTCCAGTTTTTGCTAGAATAAAAGGTTTGGTTTAGCTGTGTGGAGCAGAATATGGGGTTGCTTGGCTGAGCTGTGAGTGTTTTGTGATGTATTAGGTCGTGTTGGAAAGCTGCAAACTGTTTGGATGTTGCTGGATGATTTAACGTTGAGCTTTTTGTTAAAGAGCTGGTGTTGAATTGTATGTGTGCAGTGAAAAGTATGTTGCTGTTATTGGTCTGTTGAGAGGCACAGACCAGATCTCTTGACTCTTGCTTTACTCACCACATCTGTGCTACATTAAAGTACAGCTGTAGTTTTTCCTGCACAGTCCGTACAAAGTCACACATGTACACACATATACACCTCACGAGAAAAACTAAATCAAACCACTACTTGCTCATGTCAAATGTAATATTTTTCATTAGTAGATATTCCGTCAGCTGTCAGTCAGGCACAGTTGGTAGACAGAAAACTAACACTAATTTAGAAAAGTGCCTACAATACATATGATCTGCTGGGTTTGCATCTATTTGTCCAGCACTCTGAGTGGGCTGTATAAAGGTAAGAATAAAATTATTTGGAGATTAGTTACATGAAATGCAGGTTCCCCCTGTAATATTTGGCATCACTCATTGAGCACTATTTGACTAACAGAGTTTACAGCTGCATGGTGTCACAGTTTCAGTGCTGACCAGGTGTTTCTCATCAGTGTTACTGCTCAAACTTATACATTTTATAACCCAGAGATTACTTTATAGTGTGTTCTTTGTGTGTTTTTTTAATTTATTTATTTATTTTTTGTCCTTTCGGCTTATCCCGTGAGTTCAGGGTTGCCACAGCAGATCATGTTGATTTGGCACCGTTTTTACGCTGGATGCCCTTTCTGATGCAACCCTCCAGAGACACTTCGACATATAGGAGGACCGGGGATCGAACCACTGACCCTGTGGTCCATGGACTCCCTTTACCAACTGAGCTACAAAACCACCCCTCAGCCCCAAAACATTAGAAAGCAGCACTGCAAGATGTCCCCAGACTCATAAATGTACATACAAAGCAAAAACGCACACGCTACTTGGCGTTCGAAAAATGATGGACCAAAGCCAAAAAGTTTAGCATGTTTCTCTGCTCCTCTCCTCTGCTGAAGATAGTGGTTTGAAACAGCTGATCGTCAAACAAGAAAGTAAAATTCTATTTTCTCATGGCGTGTTCCTGGGAGATTGCATTAACAGATACTACATAGTAGACTATTGAATGTCTCAGTCAGGTGTGTTTGTTCTGCTGTATGAACTGAGAAAGAAAAGACAGCAGCTGAAAATAATGGACTTGTTTGTATTTTCAGCAGAGAGGGAGGATGTGGTGCTGAATGCTGCAGATACTGTGCAAATAATGCTCTCGACCAATGTTATGTTCATTTTTTCATGGTTCATTCAGTTGAAATAAATTCAATAACACGTCCCTTCCCCTGATTTTATTTTCTTAATGTAGATTAGAATATGACTCGGCTGTATGGGCTAAGTAGGCTGACACATACTAGGAATTTGCTTCTAGTTGTTGGTGGCTCTTAAGGACAAGTTCAGGAGTAAACACATACAGAACTGTAACATTGGCAGTTACAGATAAAACAGCAGTGTAGCAGTGAGTATGAGGCCAGCTGGTAATGAGTGTCATGCCCTGAGGAAAGATACTGTTCTGGTGTCTGGTGGTTTTGGCAGACAGAGCTCTGTGGTGCCTGTCGGGGGGGAGAAGCTGGAAGAGGTTGTGTCCAGTATGAGAGGGGTCAATGGTGATTTATTTCCTTGCTTCCTAGTTGTACAAGTGTACAGGTCCCGGAGAGTTGGCAGGGGAGCACCAGTGATTCTTTCCACAATTTGTTCCACCGTCTGTTGCCGTCTGTCCTTGTCCTGTTTGGTGGCTGCTCCAAACCACACTCTGACAGAGAAGCACAGGAAGAAGTGGTTGAGTATTGAATCGGCTCTGCTGAGCTCTTGTGAGGATGGAGTTGATGTTATTCTCTCACCAGAGGGGAGAGGACACATCTCTGGGGAGCACAGGTGCTGGTTTCCCGTGTGCAGGACGAAACTTTCCCCATCCACCCCTACTATGTCCCATTAGTCATATGTCCTCCAGTTCTCTCAAGGAGAGCTGGAGGACAGGATTTTTGGAGTGATGGTGTTGAACGTCAAGCTAAAATCCACAGATAAAAGCTGTGTATATATCCTGGGGTAGTCGAGCTGTTAAAGGATGTAACGCAGTCCAATGTTACCAGTTTCATTCACTGACCTGTTTGCCGTGTAGGCAAACTGCAGGGGGTCTAGCAGGTGCCCTGTGACGTCGTTATGGTGGTTCAACATTAGACTTTCAAAGGATTTCGTGACCACAAATGTTGGAGTGATCGGCTGCTTTCTTAGTTAAAGCTTAAAGTTATCCAGTGCTGACCAACTTATCCAGAAGTTGGTCAGCACAGGCTTTTCGACAGCCTGTAGTTTTTCACATTCTTCTATAGACAATGTGTTGACTGACGTATCATTTCATAATCACCATGCTGTGTTTTGTGTCTTTCTGCAGAACGTACAAACTCCAAACCTATTCTCACCGGCACCCACCCTGTCAACACCACTGTAGACTATGGCGGAACCACATCTTTCCAGTGTAAAGTTCGCAGTGACGTTAAGCCAGTTATCCAGTGGCTTAAAAGAGTTGAACCTGGTGACGAGAACAAATTTAACTCCACCATTGAGGTACACAAATGTGCTATTTGTGTTAAACACAACACAGTTTATTTTCAGTACCTGCATGGCAAAGTTTTTCTTTATTTGGTCTCAGGTTGGAGACCACCGCTTCGTGGTCCTGCCTACAGGAGAGGTTTGGTCGCGTCCTGATGGATCTTACCTCAACAAGCTGCTGATAACAAGAGCCAAAGAGGAAGATGGTGGCATGTACATCTGCCTGGGAGCCAATACTATGGGCTACAGTTTCAGAAGTGCCTACCTGACTGTGCTGCCAGGTCAGAGAGAGAATAACTAACATCAAACATAAAGAGCGTGTTGATAGAAAATGTATAGAATTTGATAATAATCATATTAGATCAAACTCTGAAATATTTGCTAGATGCAGCGTTTTAAATGTAAAGATCTGATGCCTCTCTTGGTTGTTCATAATAGTACAGTGAATATTTTGGGTTTCAGGCTGTCAGGTGGCCTAAAACAGATTTTAAGACATTCTGCACAGTTGAAAATTCGAACAGGCAGATTTCACAACTGTGTGACACAAAAAAATAAATTTAAGTAAGAAAGTAATTTTTCTTCTTCAGCTACAAAACATAATCAATGTATAACTTACAACGCATTCTACTAGGGATCTAAGTACTTCCACTACTGCCAACCAGGCTTCTTTAGTTGTCTTGTATCTTGTATCACAAGCATTTATAAGAAAATGTTAACGACACATTTCAGCCGTTTTTTCTTCCATTTACTTTTTTGGCTCTTTTTCTATTACAGATCAGAAGCCCCAACCCAAGCCTGTCCCTACAGCTACATCACCAAGCCTCCCCTGGCCTGTCATCATTGGAATACCAGCAGGCGTTGCCTTCATCTTAGGCACCGCCCTCCTCTGGTTCTGCCAGTCAAAACGCACCTGCTCCTCTTCCACCTCTTCTTCCTCTTCTGCTCTTCCTGCTGCTCAGCGTCTACCAGTGGCTAATCGTGACAGAGCCTGCCCAACGCTGCCCTCTCAACTAACCAACGGCGATAAAGATTGCCTTTCATATGAGGACTACATTGCCCATCAGCAGCTTCTCCTGACTCAAGGAGGTGCTGGATTGGCTCCAAAGATCTACCCGAAGATCTACACGGATATTCACACACACACGCATTCGCACGTGGACGGGAAAGTGCACCAGCACATTCACTACCAGTGTTAGCAGTGAGGGCAGCAGCAGTCAGTGGGGTTTCGCATTCGACTCTTCCATGAACATCTTCCTCTGCACTCAGACAGCAATTCACACTGAGTGCTGACACACAGAGCAAAGAATAACAAAAGACACATGCAAGAGAGCAAGTGGGTTCACATACAGAAACATGGGGTCATGCAACTTTTCCTCATTCAGTTGCATCCACATGTGCAGAAGGACTTATTCAATACAGAGATAATGAAGAATGTAAAAGAAGATCTATTTTTAGCCAACGTGGGAGCCAATCTATTGAAATATGAGAGGAAACTTTAAAAAAACATTTTTTTCAAGTCTATATCAAATATCTTCTGCAAAAGTAGAAATGTGCCTTTTTTGTTTAAAGGCCTCATTTGAAGTAACAATGAAGTCACAGCTTCCAGGTAACTTTACAGCAACCCTGTAATTTATCAGCCACTTTTCTCTGGATATTTTGGACTCAAACCTACTCCGTAACAGTACAACTAGAAAGCTCCCAATATATCTATTTGTGTATATAGTGTAACATGATATATATGGCATTTAGAAGACTACTTCACCCTGGATAATCTATAGATAACGTTATAGCATGTGTGTAATGTCATAGCTTAATTTCAGAGTATATCTCCCACATCAGCCCAACTGAGCCATAAGATCCACAAATCAACACAAACTTTTGCCTCACTGACAGAGGTTCTGATAAATGGCCAGCTGCTAACTGGGGGCTGTGCGAAAAGGAGCTGATGTCAAAGTGAGTTACTGCTTGGAGCTGCCTTAGCAGATTGATTTTCAAAGCAGCTATGGTGTAATTTCTGCTACAACCAAGGAGCTCTTCCACAAAAGACGTTTGCTTCGGTGTGTCACTCGGTAACAAGTAATCGTGAGATCTCCTCGAAGTTAAGGAGTGTCCTGCCTCGTTTCTTGGAGAATATTGGCATTTCCAGTTTCGTCTCCATTTTAGCGTTGTTTGATGCTCACCGACTTTAGAAAAGAGACAATTGAAGGATGTCAGTTCTCATCTTCTTTTTGGTCAACCTTTTTTAGCCAACAGCACAGTGGGCTCTTCAACAATACCTCTGTCTAAAATGGTGTCTTCCAAGAATTGTTTCCAGTTTTCGTGGATCACTGGATATGTCAAAGATTTGTGTTCATCTTTTGTGAGATTTAAAAAAAAATTTAAAAGAAAGAGATGTCAGCTTAAACTCCGTAGGTTAAGGATGAGACTTTAAGTCCTCAACTGTTCTTTTCAAAGTGCCTCGAAAGAGGAGGGCAAACGGGGTATAAATGAAGATTGTCTGGGTGTGGTCTGTTCTCTGCACATGGTTTATAATAAGGCCTATTGATTCATCTCTAGTCTCATGTTGTAAATAGTTAAAAGTTTGGCTGCTAGCTCGTCTGCAGAGCCTCTTGTCACTCTGTCTGGAAAATTTGATTACAGTCAAGAATTTATAAATTGTAACGAGACAAATTTATGTACACGGCTTGAAATCAGACATCAGGTATTTATAGTTTCAAATGTAATGCCATATTCTCTGCAGACATCAATGATGATCGCTCTAGCTGTCCCCAATCTGCTGCTCTTGGTGCTGTGTTTTTTGCAGTAACTTCTTAATACAGTACATTTAAATATTTACTTCGGTATGTTTTGCCACACCCTGCAAATTTAGCCCTAATTTTATCAACCAACTTTCTTTAAATGTAATTGAAGCGATGGGAACAACACGTTTGTTTCTACTAACACCCCCACACACCCATTTGTACACCTCTACAGGTGTTTTTACTCCTTTTATGGGATTAAGCCTTCATTTGGGATTGTGTGCTCAATTTGTCCCTAACTCTCATGTACAGTCTCATGTAGAATCTGTTATTATTATTAGGTCATTCCCAGTTGCATATGTCCTGCAGAGGTCTAATGAGCCAAAACACCTGTATGGGTGTGCAGCAGCTGTTGTGAGGAACAGTTAATACATTATATAATGGATGTCAGAGTAAGGAATCTAGCTTAAGCTGGAGAGAATGGAGTTTAAACATAATACAAAGTAAAGTTATGCTTTGTGAGGATGTAAGACCCCATAGATCCAGCACGCGCTGATTATGGAAAATAGTATAAAGATCATAAAACTTGTTTCCCAAATCTCAAAATTGCTGTTAAGACTGCATCTCCTAAAGCATCAAAATCACCTGTAAAACATGTAGTTAGTTATTTAATTTGCTTGAATTACGGTTTACGTTTCCAGTACATAGCCAGTTTCAGCAGTCATGCTCACTTTAATTTGTCCAACTGTGTGTGTGCCCATGAGTCTGACCACCTTAACAGGGAAGTAGTCAAACATTGAAATCACCTGGTAACTTTATAGCATGTATTTTTGCACATCAAATGTTCAGCTCAAGCAGGAAATGTGCAAAATGGATCACTCACTGATTTTTAAATTACTTGATATGTTATCTTTGTCCCCCCCTAAAAACTCTGGGCCTGCAGACATGTTCTTTGAAACCAAATGCAATTCATGTTTTCATTCCATTTGAACACATTTCACTTCGGACTTGTGTGAATACTAAGACTTGGTTAGGATGGACTATACCCAGGAACCTGCACACAGACCTATTTAAACAAAACAATCAACATTTTTCATTCTCTCATCAGAGACAGTCCATGACCCTTATATATATTACTTTTTGTGTTATAATTAAAAAGTTATGTAAAATGACAAAGTGCCAATACAAATTTAAGCACAGAAGAGAATCTATGTATTTCAGAAAGATTGTGGTGCAGTCACAGAGACCACGGTTTACCTTCTGTTTATGTGCCTCAGTTTATATTTCAGATATTGCATTGGTACTCTCCTTTTGAGATGTTAATCATTTATGACAAAGTCACCTTGAACAACAGCCAGTGTGCGTCACTGGAAGTGTCTTTTTGGTACAATTTAATATAACGTAACGTAATAACGTAATATTTTTTATTTTTCAAAGTCCTTCAATTTTCCCTCATTTTACATGTGTGTCAAAGCTACGTAACATACTGCCAACAGAAAGATTGTGTGTATGTGCACTTACCACTAGTATGTACATGAAATAACAGTGTAATTATAGAAGCTCTTGGTGAGAATGTTTTGGACCATACACTAGCTCTAGTAACACATTGGCCCACAAAACATAGTAATTGCTAAGAGAAAGCGTTTCTAATTTATTTTTTTAAAACTTGTTTTTTTATATATATATATATATATATATATATATATATATATATATATATATATATATATATATATATAAATTGGGCATTACCTGCATGAGTGGATTATTGTGTATTAATGTAAGCTATGTAGCAAATAACATGTTCATGTCATTGTAAGATATTGTATTTATACGTGCCATCAGAATATACAAAATTTTATCGATAAACTTTGTATCGACAATCTTGTACAGTCTATCATCATATAGGTTCAAATTTTGTCTCCTCTTATTGTAATCATGTTATTGGTGCCATTAAAAAAGGAAAATCCATGTGGTATTTTCTTTGTTCTTAAAGGTACGTGGTAAATTTGACCGTATGAACCATCTTTTAATCATCTAAAACTCCTTTTGGTTGATTTTCCATTTGCTGAATCCTCTTCTTATTCTTCTGTGACAAACATTAATTCCAGTCAACCCCCGTAAAATACTATGGCACTGTATTTAATTGAATGTCCTCTAAATAGTTGTAGTCCTTGAATGGTTAGAGCTGCAGCCGGTGTTCTATCTGTCAACGTGTCTTCCTGAAGAGATGACAGATGGACAAGCATTGCGTGCAGCTGCAGGGTGTGAAAGCCCAGCATTTCTCTCCCTCTGTGACTCAGATTTGGAGAAGAAGACGGTGAAAGAAAGCACTGTTGCGAGCACGGGGCACAGCAAAAGGGTGGAGGACGGCAACAGGGCAGGACATGTAAGATAATGGTACACATATTCTCTTTAGCTTCGTTAGGTCAAACATGAAGCACAGTTGGATTTTCCAGTGATGAAGCAATAATGGTTGTCATCATCCAGGACCTTGTTAGCTTGGCCTGGACTTTCCTACAAAATAGATTAAAGAGAGAAAACCCAGCTGTGAATGCACAATAATGTATATTCAGCTGATTTTTCTGACAGCTCCAGACTTAGACTTGTGTTTCTCAGTAGCTACCAAATGGATGTGTGTTTGCAAACTCCATTTGGTGGATTTATCAAAACCTTTTATCGAAGTCACTTAAAGTAGCTACTGGATTTTGCTGGAAGCTGAAAGATATTGTGAGTGAACCAAACACTGCGGACGGTAAAATCAAAACAAGATTAAAGAAAAAAAAACTAAAGTGCTCTTTAAAATCTGATGAGGCTGCAGAGTGAGGTGATTACATTTAAAACTATTTCTGCATTTGAGCAAGGCATTGAGGGGATATTGGACTTCGAGTTAAAATGAAAAGAAGTAATGAAAATATGCAGAAAAGTAAAATACCTCCCAGAAATCTGTGGATTTGTAATCAGTACCGTACGACCTAACCCAGGGATTTCCATCCATCCAAGAAGCTTCACTGGTGATAAAGAAGTAGATCAAGTGACATGAAATACATATTACACTCAGGGTTGTTTCCATCCATTATACTCATCTCTCTTTCTTCTGTCATCTCAGAGATTAGTCTCTTCCTGCTGTTTTGTGTTCCTGGTTACCTCCCTGTAAATTTGATTGACTTGAAGTGTTGAGGGGTGGATGATAGGGAGGACAGACAGGGGAGGGAATGATGAAGAAAGTCATGGAGGAGGATGAGACAGAACTGAGCTGCTGACAGATGTGTTGAGCTCAAAGCTGCACTGCACTGATGAGGAGATGAGCAAATGGAGTGAAGAATGAATTAGACGGGAAAGAAATCTGAGGAACTGGAGAAAATGACTTTGACCCCAGAGACCAAGATGAAATGCTTTTGTCACTAACCTCAAACCAAAGTGCTTTTCTTATCTAAACTTAACCACATACAAGAGTCGCCCTTGGGTCTGTGGCGTGACAGATCTGCCCCCTTTGCAACATGCTTTGTTGTTAATGAAGTAGCACTTTGTTCAGTCAAATAACACTTTACTCATCCACCGATTGTTTTCCCTATAAAACTTAATCAAGTTCACAGCTTCCACCCACAGCAACGTCATTTTTGGGAAGCAGGGTTGAATAAACACAGAAAATATAAGATCAAATGCCTTGTTACAACAAACAAAACAGACAAAATTATTATTATTGTTATTAATAATAATAACAATAATAATAATAATAATAATAATAATAATAATAACATTTTGAAAAAAGTGGGGGGTTGAGATCCACCCCCAATCAGAGGAGTTGTTCGTGGGGCTCCAGGGTGGTCCAGCATGTTGTGTTGTATTTTTTTTGTTTGGTTAACTGTGTTGAGTGTATTATTTTTGACCTGTCATTCTCTAGCTCCGAGTCGCTCACAACTCCAAGGGTTAAGGGTGCCTGGCTGCTTGTTTCCCCTCTAAAACAGCACCCAGACCCTGAGGAGGGGGCCTGTTTATTGAGGGGAAACTCATCATCAGGAGCCCAAAAAAAAAAAAAAACACAGGCCATTGAGAGAGTGAGTAATAATTCAGTATGAATTAAAAATAAATAAATACGTTTTTAAAAAACCTGCATTTTTTTTTTATATAGAAATTTCACAAAGTATGTTGGTTGAAAAAAACTTTTCTTCCAAACATTTTTCCCAATACACATTCTCCCTGTTGGGGAACTTGTTTCTGGGTTTCCACTTTCTCTTGCAGAACTTAACAGCATCTTCTTGATCCTGCTTTTTCCTACAGTGAAGCCTTATTGTAGTGAGAGCACAATTCAAATCCATTTCATATTTGACAGCTTTGATATTAAACTCAACTTCATTTAGCTCATTACATTTTCATTATGAAAAGTATGAAAGTGTTTGACGGCAGGGAGACTACACTTAGTACTGTGATGGAGGTGAAGTTAGTATCTGTTGAAACTCCTGATTAATTAGGATCTCATGATGTGATCCCTCACATTAATGTTGTTTAGCTGAAACTTGCATTAACAGAGGGGGCTACAAGAAAAAAGTGTATGTACCACTGGGTAATCAGCCGAGCATAATGTAAATTCACTGGAGACATTTTTGAACTTTTGACATGTATGATAAGTCATTCATCAAGTTGTTTATTGATTGTTTGAAGCTACAATTTCAGCTGTGAAATTTCACAGACAGATCTAACACTTTGCTATCAACAGCACTATAGACCAGATACGTCTGTATTCTAGGAATGACGTTGCAGACCTACTTCCTTGTTACCCTGTTTTCTACACAAATCCTGGTCATTGTCGGAGCAAATGTTTAGTCTTTTAGATCTTGAGGTTTTGCAGGACGCTTTTGCTGTTTTGCGGTTGGCTGGATAAAAGGGTGTGAACCCATGGAGGAGATTCCTGTGAGCTTGAGTCAACAGCAGCTGCGGTTGGTGATGAAGAGAAGCTGTCCGAAGAGCTTTTTTCCCCCCCCCTGCCTTTTCACTGTGAAAGAAGCGCTCAGGTGAATGGAGTCAATGACCATGAAGGGCTCAAACACACACACAGACACACACACCTGGGTTGGAGGAATACACACACCACACTCTACACACCTTCATTGATACTTAAATGATAGTCATACCTACACCCATTAACCCAGAAAAAAGATTACCACGGTTTAGCATGTATTCAGTATTCAGATACTTATGGAAGTCTGCACACCGATGCACACAGACAAAGGCACACGTGCATTGCACACACAGATGGGAACAACGCAGACACCTGGGGAGCATTGAAGCACTACTCTGTTTGCATACCTCTCCCTCGCTCTGCTCATCCTCCACACGGCAACAAAGCTGCCATTAAATCTAGGAGAACAAAAACAACAAACAAAATAGAAGCTAAAAGAGGGCAACAGGCGACTTCCATTCTTCTTCCACCCAACAGTCCCTCCCTCCATTACTCCCTTTCTCCATCTCTCTGTAACAAATGTTTACCTTCCGCCGGAAAAACAGAGGGATGTGGACAGACAGGGTGAGAAAAGAAAGAAATCTGGCAGAGGGGAAAGGAGCCAAGGACTTTAAAGTCTGCCACAGAGCCGTGACAAAAGCCTCCTAATCTCGGTGTTGTCTTTCGGCCCTTTTTTTCGCCCCCTGTACATCCTGCCAAGTGTGTGTCTTTGTGTGTGTGTGTGTTTGTGTGTGGAAGAAAGGAAAAGCAAAGAAAGTCAAAGTAAGTGTAGTGTGTTATGCAAGAAAGAGGGTTTGAGGTAGAAGGTAGAAAAATTGCAAAGCAAGTTGGTGTGTTTTTGTGTGAAGCGGTTTGTGATAACGTAATGTTTGTGTACATATGTGTGTATGTGTATGACGGCAAAGGAATCTTTCCACAGCCGTGCTGACATCACTCAAGCATGCATGGGACAGTTGGAGAAGGCCGGGCCCCTTCAAAGGCAACAGCCTGCCTGCCTTCACATGTGCCTGTGTGTGTATTAAAAAAATACACAAGTAGTTACGGTCAGCCATCCTCACCTGTTCCTCTTTGACTCATAAACCAACCCCTATTCAACTCTCTTCCGCTAAAATGCAACAAAACTGCCTGTGGTTGTGTGTTTGTGTGTGTGCAGCGATTCATTGATCTCATCCTTTTCACCCGCTTCAAAAGCAGCAGATGTGAATAGACCTGTGTGTCTGTGTGTGTGTGTGTTCTCCTGAGCATCCCTTCCTCATCCTGCAGATCTTTATCAGAGGCAGCTGTGGTCCAAACACCTTCATGCTGTAGAGGAATGCACACTGGAGCTTTCATTATATACTATAGCCTTTCATTATATACTAAAGACAGACAGACTATAGTGACATCTACAGGCTGATCGAGTCAACATCAAGTCAAATTCTTTCTTTCCACTATCCAGTGAATCAAATATTTACATTTAAGATTAACCTTTGTACTTAATGCGACATCACATACCAACATAAGTCTACATCCACCCTGTGAGGCTGCACTGCTCCAATGTTGAGCATTTGCTTACTAGTGCTAAAAACAATTTATAGCTGAGACTGTTGACTGATGAGTTCGACTGCAGCCGCTCGCTTGACGATTATATGACAACATTCTCTACCTATGCTCCTGGAACACAGCCACAATAAACCAATGTACAGAAAAAAGGGATCCAGCCTAATGAAGTATGCTCTACTATAATGCAATACTCCATAAACAATCGTGAGGTGTTATTTTGAGGTCTGATGCGTTCTGTGTGATAGTTAATATCTCATGGTAGGGGTCACAGTGCTTTTTAACCAACATTTGGTTTTAACCCTTACAGACATTAGTGAAGGGCTCTTCTGGCTCTTAATTTCTTGCGAATTTTAAACAAAAACATCATCATTATTCGTCTTCTTTCAACCTAAATGGTAAATTGTAATAGTGATGGTGATTAGAGCTTATATACTTTAGGCAAACAGAGGAACATGTCCTGCACAGTTCTGAAAGACAAATAGCTCTGTTGTGAAATCATTTAGTTCATGTTGTGTCTTGCCTAGAGGGGATTACACTTGCAGCACCAAAAGGTACTAGACAGCAATACTGAGTGACAAAGTGTGAAATCTGGATCCGATTAAGTGAGAAGCTTCTCTGACACACACAGTAAAATGGAGTTGGAAAGCCAGAAACTGAGAGAGAGGGAGAGCAAGAGGGGAGGGGTGAACAAGCTGTGGGAACATGCTGCTGAATAATTACCACTGACATCAGAATAGTTTTCTTTAGCTCTCTGAAGTGGCAGGGCTCATTTGTACAGCCTGGAGCCAGGCAGAGGTGTGTGTCTGTGTGTGTGTGTGTGTGTGTGTGTGCAAGACAAAGTAAGAGCGATGAAGATGGGAGAGAGAAAAGGAGATGTCAACAACGCACAAAACAACACACACATTATTGCCATTACAGTGAGGGCAACAATACAACAGGTCATGCAGTGTGTGAGAGTATGTGTGTGCATGAGGGAGAAATTATTCGGATTTAGTGCTCTCCCTGTCAGCACGAGGACACCATGACAGCTTAGTCTGCCCTGGGGACCCATTTCTCTCTAAGTGGACCTTAAAAAACAGGAAAGGACTTCAAATCCCACTGGAGCATAGAGGAGGATCAGGCCTACCGATCCGGTACAATACCCTTTAACGTCACACACACACACAACACACACACACTTTAAGTGCCTGAATATAGCGTGAACAGAGCCAGAACACACACACAGTCACACCTGAGCCCTCTTCAATAGATACCATTCACTACCCTGACAACCTAGGACAATAAAGGCAAAAAACGCAGGTCAACAAAGAGAGAATCGACCTGTCTGAACACATCACACCGTCCTCGTCGTCTGCTTCACCGCATCAGCTTTTCTCTGCTGTGATGACTTCAGTTGATATCATGTTTCTATATGGCTACAATTTTCTTTGCCTTCACATGCAGCTGTTTTGTAACAAGATTTGAGGGTGAACTCACACATCATGTTACTGAGGTTACATGCAGCGGATCTGGAGTGCAGAAACTGTTGTTGAGGGCAGTTAACTATATCGCTGCCTGAAGGCTTTTTTGACGTTGGTGCCACATGTGTCTCTCAACACTGAATTGTAGTCTTGTAAAATGCAGTAAATTTACTTTTTTTTCATGGACATAATCCCAGTTTATCTTTGTAAACTGAACAGCTGTTGGCGCAGGAGATTGAGCATTACATCAAATTCGTGCCTTTGGCTAAAAGCTTGTAAAACTCTGAGTTGAGGCCTGTAGGTTTCTCTGCCGGATTAATGAAAGCAGTTTACTTTCATAACATGGCTAAGCCACCGACTCCACTGAAAAGCCTGACCTTTGACGACATACCACCAACACAGATGCACTTTAGTAGGATCGCCTGCAGGTAAACCCAAGCCAGAAACTGAAAAACAACACTCCACATATTAAGTTAACAAAGATCCAGTGTCATATAACAGCAACAAGCCTTATGTCACTATTTGTTTAATAGACTGGAGATGAACAACAAACTTTTGTCTGAGCCAAATACATTTACTTACAGTACACAAACAATTCATATTAGGTTGTGACCGGCATCTATGTACATGTCAGTGGTCTGTATGACCTCTACATTCTTCATGAATGCATAAATGTGTGTTTTTGTTAAGGAGGAAGGCAGGTCAGGGAGGAGACAGAGTGTCTAAAGGATGAAGGAGGTTTGAAGATGGGAGACTTCCATCCGGAACTTTGGCCATAGGAAATATCTGGGGTCACCTGAAAACGACTGTGAGAGGACAGGAGAATTAACTCGCTGTGCGGGTGCAATGAAAAAACTATTGACAGAGGAATTCTTTCAGTGTGTGAGACATAATTGATGAGAACTCCCTTTACTTAAATGATATATAAAAGATCATTTCAAACAGAAAAAAGCAGAGGATATAAACAGCGTTCTTCTACCATTAGAAGTGATATTATTTTGAGTCTTTGTTACTAGTTCTGGCTCATTCAAAATCAACATTAACCTGACCACAGCCTTTTATAGAATTCTCACTTCTCAAAGGTTTTTACTGGAAAGAGTAAAAAAAAGAAAAAGAAAAAGAAAAAATACATCAAGTACTTCTAGAACAGCTACACACACTTCTTAAAGGAGACAGCTGGTGATATTCTATACAGTGCTTCTGCTATTGTCAACAATTACTCTGAATAGATCGAATCCAACCCTGTGTTTAGCTTAGCTGTCAACACTTTTCAATTTTGCTAAAATGTACTGTTTTTTTGTTTTTTTTATTAGGACTTTGTAAATGCCTACAATGACTGGCCACTGTTGCTTTTAGCTAAGGTTATTCAAACTTGAATATGTTTAACCATAGATTTGGGGCATTAGTGAGTATTGGTGGCTGTGATCACTGCAATGAAAGAACATGTCAGTAAGAGCAATATATTAGAAACGCTACATATACACTAATAGAGTCAATGTATGACAATTTTTTGGTTCAGAGGAACAAGATCAATCAGGCTTTAGCTGAATAGTCAATATTTGTTCAAAGATCAACGGCTTTCGGAACGTGTTCCGCACGTTTCACTTGGCATGAATTGGCCCTCCCTGCCGCAAGCCTCCCATTTTTATCCAGGCTCGCAGCCGGCACCAAGGTGGCCCTTGTTGGCTGGGCGGGTCCACACCTGGTGGTGGTGGGATTCCAACCCGCAGCCTTCTGTATCCCAACCCAGTGTTACTGATCCACCAGGCCCCTACATAGACAATATTTTTTGATGGGATGAATTCATTGTTGGCTTTGGTGCACACACAAAATACAGAATCACCAGATTTATCCTTTTATTTATTTTTTGTTACGTTAAGCTGGGAAAACCTTAATTAATATTTGAATGGGCTTGACTGCTCATAACTTTTTAAATATATGTCAAGTGTACCACAAATGATTATATACTGTAGACAGATGAAATCACCTGACTGTAGCTGAGCATGCTGAGTGCTTGGCCACGGTGTTTTGGTTGGAAGATCTCTGAGGGATGGTGCCTAAACATGTTATCAGATAAAGCCACGATTAATCCATAACACAGTTCTTACATATAATGGCTTATAACGATTTAAAAAGCACATCTGACATTTTGGGGTGATTATAGTCTTCTGTGTCTCTTGGTTGCAAGTTTCATTTGGAAAAGCCTCCAGGAAGACAAGATAAATGGATGAGTCATCTTCCAAAGTAATTAGTATTTCACAATTTTCACTTCACACAAACATGTACAGAGGATGTAAAAACACTCTTGGCATATACACAACTGTCTGCTACAGAGAGCACTACAATAAATATCTCAAGCCAACCTCATCTACTTTATTTTTTTTGTCCTTTCAGCTTATCCTGTGAGTTCAGGGGATGACGTCAGCAGGCGACCACTCTACCACAGCGGATCATTTGTCTGCATGTTGATTTGGCAGACCTTTCACGCTGGATGCCCTTGCTGACCCAACCCTCCCCATTTTCTACTGGGTTTGGGACAGGTACTGCACGGCTGGGGATGGGGTGTTGGGGAGTTCAGTGTCTTGTCCACAGACACTGAACTGCACGCCTACCGACCCTATGGTCGTAGAGGCAACCACTCTACCAACTAAGCCACTGCCTTTCGCTTATCTCATAATAACAATAAATCAAATCATCTGAGCATTTTAAATGAATCAATCAATTAGTGCTGGTAAAAATAGATGCTGTCCTTCAGTATAATATTCACTCAACCAAACACGCACATGCATATCATGAGCATCTACACAATTTTAATAGTATTTCAGGACTGTCACCTAATTTATCTAGCACAGCAAAGGTCAAATTCATTAAAAGACTAAATAACCTAATCAAAGAGAAGGAGCTAGGCAGATATAATCCTAAGCATAACATAAGACAACATCTGCATTGGTCTAACCACTGTAGGTGGTCAACTATGGTGTCCATAAAAGGTTAGGCAGCAAGATCACTTTGTCAAATGCAATGCGATGTTGTCTTTGTCAGTGTAGCAACCTAACTGTGTTATATCTTAGCTAGCATAACATTCCTCTTTACTTCCAAGCAAGGAAAAAAATCAACCACAGACTATGTTTCTTTCTATAGTTAGTAGAGCGTCCACTAAGTTTTCTGACAAGTGCAAAGCATATACCCATTCGTCCGTCTTGGGGAGGACTGATTAATGACAGTCTGGGGACAGAGTTAGGCTGAAAGAGAAAGAGAGAAACAGCCCAAGTCAACCTTTTAATTTTTGTTTATTTGTTTGTTTTATTTTCAGTGGAGTTATGTAATAAATAAAATGGCACAATGCAGAATGACCTTGAGCGATCTAAAATATTTCAATGTATTAAACAAATTACATTGCTAGATGGACATTTTTTAATTTTATTTTGTCCTTTCAGCTTATCCCGTGAGTTCAGGGTCGCCACAGCAGATCATTGTCCGCATGTTGATTTGGCACAGTTTTTACGCCTTGATGTCCTTCTTGACGCAACCCTCCCCAATTTCTACCAGGCTTGGACCGTAGGTAAAATAACATACTTACTTATATTTACTTACTTTCCTAAACAGACACCTTTCATCCACGTCCATATTTTCAGCTCTGTGGACAAGCATATTTCATTAGTCTGGTTCGTTCAGTTGGCTGAGCACTACAGCAGTGACTTTTTTATAAGAAGCCAATTACTGGGAAATACTGAAATATCCTTTCAAAGAGAGTGTGAAGCCCATTTACTGATAGATTTTGCAGAGATTAAAGATTAAGATTACGCATATTATTTTAGAAATTATGTGATAATGTGTAATGTATATGATGTATTTTAACTAATTTAAATGTAGTTAGTTACAGTATTATTACTTGTATTGTCACAGATGGAGTTAATATCCCTAACTCGTCATCTAGACTGTTTTCAATCAATAAAAAACTTCAAGTCTCAGAGAATAAAATAACATTTGCATTATTAAATTTGGCCAACTAATCAATCCTGTGTCAACGGTGTCTAGGAAACCCAATAGGGATTCCTGACTAAACCAAAGCAAAGCTTAGCTTATTCAGGTGTGTTTGTAGATAGCCACAAGGCAGGGCAAAACTATACAGCAGCTGAGGCTAACATCTGAGACACTGGGGTTGAACCCAGGATATCACTTGTTTGCACTGTGAAATACCTCCTAAATTTTCATTATCTCTTACGAGGTCTGGGGCAAAATGAGAGTCAAATAAGGGTAAATTTGAAAACTGAGATGGTGTGAAGGTGGGAGCATACCAGAGAAGGAGCAGGTTAACAATTAAAAGTATTACATTGAAACATTAGAAAAGGGACAATACTCACACATTAGTAGTTGATAAGTGTTGTGACATGGGGGAGTTATATGGGATCTGTAGAACTACAGGCAAACAAGACACAGTAACACATTAACATCCATCAATGGTAAAGAGACATTAGTAGGTGTATAAATGTTCACAGGTGAAACATTTAGTGCGTCAAACTGAATGATCAGTCATTGCCCTCAAATGACCAGGCTCACAAGAGTTCTGGGTCTTTCTTCATAAGTCTGCTGGCTTTCGCTTTTTCTGTATGTATCCCATCTTGAATTTCCTTACCAGTATTACCATAAGAAATATGTGGAACCGATTATGTGCAACCAGTAGTCTTGACCAAACTGCCTGTCCATTCTGAACCCATAAATATATTTTGGGTATGTGGTCTATTCCTATTACAGTACTTAAGATAATCTTTTCCATTAAGTCAGGGTTGTCACAGATTACCAACTTTATCTATTACAGCCTCAGAGTTGAGAGAACGATTTTAGTAACTAAGGCATTGTTTAGGCAGAATGAGGTTGTTTTTTCTTCTAATCATATTTCTTTAAATTAAAATACCAGTGTTGAATTATTAAAAAAATAGAGAAAAACAGCATTAGGACGATTAATAAGAGCTGATTTGTGATTTTGATTTCAGTCTTTAGTAGATCTAGTCAGACTTGTCTCTGATGTGGTTCAGTGGTTTGGAGTGAGGCTGCAAAGAAGTAATGTAAAGTATTATACTATATAATAGAAACCGTGTTATTTTTAAGTCATCATTTGTCACAGATTATGTTAATGATGAATACAGTGACTGGACACAAAAATTAATGTTAGCAACAAACAATCATTGAATATTATACATTAAAATACTGTATATAAAGTACGATAGATTAACAGTGTGTGTGTCAGAGTAAATTCAATACCAATTTAGTGTTTGTGTAAATGTGAATGTCAGTTCAGGGTCTTACGGATGAATTAGTTGCTGTACAGGTTGGTCTGCCATTAAGCTCAAGAAAACCGCAGTACTATTATTTACCTGGTTTATGTCCATGTGGAGTGTGGGAACTTTGACGCATCTGAGGGACTGATGAGGCTCTGACGCTGAGTAAGAACAATAATAAACACTGTTAATCAATGCCAACTAAACAATCTGCCTTAGCTGCTCTAATTAAGTTTTTGTTTTTGAAAATGGGTCCTACTTCCTTCAAGGTGCCCTAAGAGCAGATAAACCATTTCTTTGCATTTCTCTGCCTTTACCATCTACTGAACATTTGTGAAAAGGGATTACTTGCTGGTATAAATAAGGAAATTCCAGAGCAAAAAAACTGGATGTAACAAGGCAGCAGTAAATGTTCCAGTAGTGACACCTAGTGAGAAGTGAGGCACTAACAGCCAAGCTGATTGTAAATACATCTTTATGGTACAATGCTGCTAAAGTGAATAAGTCACATGCTACTTTATTATTCCAAATCATTAGAGATTTTGACACGAGTCATAGATTATTTAAACTTTTTAAACAATTTTATTTAATGTGCAATATTAATATTAATGCATGGCCAAGATTTGGGACAGCCAGCATTTAATGTTATAATTGTGTGTGAGTGAAGAATAACCTGTTGAATGAGAAGTTAAAACGATTAGCCAAACGCTTGTTATTGCTTGACTTAAAGGTCGGATAATTATTCAGCATAATGGCTCCTAGGGTAGGAAAACTACAGATCAGAATTGCAAGCACTGAAAAAGTGATTACTCATATTTTAATAATTTCTTGTAAATATCCACTGTGTGCATTACCTCAGATGCTGAAGAGAGTTTTCCAGTTTTGAAATGTAGGCACTCTGTTCATTTATCTTTCTTTAAAGGGGAGAAAAACAAAATCTCAACTTTTAATAAACTGCAGTTTGAAAATTTGTATGAAACTGTATTATAAATGTGAGGTTTAACATACTTTGTCATCTGCTGCATTTCTTGCTTCATCTTTACTAATATCTCCTCTAGTTTCTCATTCTATAATTGATAAAACACAGCGAAAACGCTAAACCTCAGAATAAGACTGTAGTTCATATGAAGAGAAGCTAAATTTATTTTTCTCACCCTTTGCTTGTAGTGAGTCAACAGTCTTTTTTGATGCTGTGCCTGGAACATTATTACCTGAGAGAGGAAAAGAAATGATTCTACAGTTGGGCGCAAAAGTTTGCATCCCCTTATTTTGAAAATGCAAATAAAATAAAGCAAACATTCTTTAAATCACCATAATATTTAGTGCTACAATAAAGTTGTTAACTAATTTATAAAGGCGGGAGGGGGAGGGGCAAACTTTTGCAAGTACTTCATTTACCAAGTAATGTAATTTTCATTATTTTACTATCAACTTTTTTTATTCACTGCTTGACCATTTTTGTTACTTCTAATAATAAAAGACTGGAATTAGCTGAATGTTATTAAGTTAGGTGTAATTTACTAAGTTCAGGACTGTTATGTGAATTTATTATGTGAATCAAGAACGTGACCAAACTTTGCTAGTTTCCTTAAAGTGCTTGGTTGCGACGGCGTTGATGTCCGTAAACAAAGCCTTGACCTCTGAGCTGCTCTGAAACGAAGACATTTCACATGACTGTAAGCATGATGGGATGGTAAATAACAGTCTATAAAATATAAAGACAGTTTGTAAAGATATGAAGTATGCTGTCACCCCACGTATACAGCCCCACAACCACTCAGGGATGGCATTTAATAAGAATATGCTTACTTTGTCGGAGAGAGGTGATACTTGGCATTTGGCATTACATATTAAACACTTGTCTTGTTTGCCTGAAAAAAAGTTGTAAAGCAACAAATAAAAGCCATATAGTCCTTCCCAGAATGTACTGAATAAGCAACATGCCCAGCCTGAATCCAACATATGAACTGAACAAAATGGGCGCTTCAAAGTGCTGTTACTGTAAGTGGAGCCCTTGTGTCTAATACTGAGAGCCAGAATAGATTTAAATATAATTAAACTCTTGAGGCTTTGATTGATTAGGCCCATTGAAAACAGACCCATGGTGTATATGATCTTTAATTAATGTGGTTCCCACATTAAAATTTGATAAAAAAAAAAAAAAAACTTCTTAATAAAAGCTTCTTAGAGAAGCTTTAGAGTTGACAGTTTTTGCTCGAAAGCTTACTCGTGGTGTACAACAGAGCTTTCAACTCTGTAATAACACGTTAAGTCCAACAGATGTCCCTGTCGTGTCACACTTTGACAGGACTGGAGCGGCAGGCATGGCACATTTGAACAGGTGAAATCGAAGTAAAAGTACCTTTCTGATAACATAAACTACAGATGACATGGCCACAGGTTGTTAGAGCCAGTTTTCGGTCAGCACTCGGGGAAAGGAAGCAGGAGTTGCAGCAGATCCAGTAAGACATTTGCAAGCGCTACAAAAGATGGTGTTTTACAGGTTAACTAGGACATGTGAAATGACCACAATTCTTCCTTGGCGAGTATCTTAATTTAGTCGGCGTTAGAGCAATACAAACAAGTGAGAGCTAATAAAATATGCTGCATTTAAATTTGGGGTCACTTTACATCCCTACAGTCACTTACCTAGAGGGTTTATCACCTTACCTGGGCCAGATTTTCCCGCTGCAGGTAAAGCTAAATGCTAAGTTAGCTAACGTTAAACGGGGGGATCTGTGAAAGTTGGAAGTCTGCAGCTAGCAATAGGGTGAACTAGGCTAGCGTTAGTTGTTGAGTTAATACAAAGTTGACTCGTGTAAACTCCCTTCGATTTACAGACATGCTCCTTCTCTGTTGACGTTGATTAATGACCAAATTAAGCTTTTAAAATGGACCTTGTAGCACGTAACGTACCAGCGTTGGTTTCAGCGAGGCATTAGCTAACTTAACTTTAGCTCATGCTAACGCTCTGCGATTGTTAAGCTAGCTATCTAGCGCTAGCTAAGATAGTATTATTAACAAATAGTTAATGCAAATTTTACAGGTTATTTCACGCTAATTGTAATTTTTAAAAGCCATCTGACGTCATTAATGACATCATCAGTACACTTATACTTCATAATCTAATTAACCTTGCAATACACAACATAAAACAGAGGAAACCCTGGTTGGCTCATACAGTAAGTTATATTTAAAGCTCAAAATTAGGAAAGCACAAAATATTTATTGTCCATAATACTAGTTTATTCAAGTATTTAGTTAGTCATCATTTTTATTCCGTTAAACCATACCTACTTAACAACTGTGCTCAAACTTAAAGGACTATGCAGATTACAAACCTTAAATGTATTAAACATGTCAAGGGCAAGAAATGAACCGGGACAAAATCACAGTAAATACAGTATGTTTTGGCAACTTTGTCAATTCGACAGTGATTTGTTTTATGTCTGTGATACGCAAACAAGTAACTGATTCATTGCAGTAAATGTGGATGTTGTCCTACCAACATGAACAAACAGTTTTCACCCTTTCATCCTACAAAGTATGTATTATGACCACCTGTGTGGCCCATGTGTCAAAGGGAGACTTTTTAATTTGCTAGTATTTATGGACATAAATCATCCTTGCTGCAGGTTACCGGATAGTAGTAGTAAGCACTGAGTGCTGGTCAGAGGCTCCCATCAGACCAGCTTCTTGGCAATGAAGAAGTCTTTAAGTCGTTTCATCTGCCAAAAACCGACTGAGAGCAGGATACAGGTCTGCACCACAGCCCACCAGAACACTTTACTGTTGGTTTCCTCACTGATCAGACGAAATACCTCCTCTTTCTCCTGAATGAGGTCAGGCAATAAACAAGATAAGGAAAATGGATGTTAAATCTGGCTGTACTTGAAAGATTTTCCCCACTAATATTGGAAGCCTCTTTCGGAGAAAAACTCTTACACTGCAGGTTTTATTTCAACTCAGGCTGAACAATGAAAAAAAAGACTTTTCCTTTACCCTCTGATACTCCTGCTGCTTGGTGATGTATGTCATCTGATGTATGAGGTGCCTGAGGTTGTTCTCCAGAGTCACCATGCTGTCTTTAGTCTTGTCGGTATTGTGGTCAATTGAGTGCTCTCCCATCTGAACATCCAAATGTAGTTTCTGTGTTGTGGGGAGGAATTGGGTGGTTATATTCAAATATGTTACAATTTTAGAGGGCAGCATTTTGATTGTCTTTTGTAATCATTGATTAGTCTTATATCTTGAGTAATAGTGTACAAGAATGCAATGAACAAAATATAAAAAATCATTTTATCTAGCACAGTACTTTGGCATTAGTTATCATTATTTATTTAGCCAACACCCCAGAACATAAAGATTTTCAGTGTTATGTAACATAATACCTTGTCACCCAAATGTTTAGGTTGCTTTTTATCACAAGTCAACAAGTTATAATTTTTAATCTGAGAAAGCCTCTCAGTAAATCTACCTTGGATAAATAAAAAACCTTGACTTAACCTAATCTTCTCAATGTGTTTAAAGCAGGCATTACTGTAAGATGTAAAGGGGGTTAGCAGAAGGTTTTATGCGATTGGCTAATAGTGTACTGTATGTATTTCTTTTTTTTGTGTCTTTTACATAAATTGCTTCTCTGTGTCTCCACAGGTCTCACCAGCCGTTCTGCAGCAAAAACAGCAAACCTTGTGGAGTTGGTTTGGAAGCAAAGGTAGTGTTGACCAGAAGTGTGAGCTGTGAAAGTGAATTTACCAAGTTTACCAAAGCGTTTCGACATCAGAACCTTGAGAAAAAGAAAGACACAGTTAGGCCAATATTTACGCAGGAAGCAGAACTAGCAGAAACATTTTTTGTCAATAGACTTGTGCATTGCTGATCTTTACTAACGCAGTTCAAAGGCTTTTAACTAAGTTTGGGTTTTGTTTAAATGGGGAAAGCACCCAGCACGTGCTTTAACGTACCATCACACACATGTTTGAGTGACTCTGGCTTAGTGATAAAGCTGTCCTGTGAATGCAGTACCTCATGGTCGGGGTCTCTGACTGTTACAGTGACACCAAGGTGAACAGAGTGAGTGAGCATCTTCAAATCCCAAGGCTCCAACAAGAAATGACCTGAAATTAGGAGACACTCATACATGAGTGCATATATATACTGTACTTTAAATGTGCACAAGCCCACACAGTAGTAGTGATGATCGATGGTAAGCTTTTAGCATTTGTGATATTGGTATTTTCATATCCCTTCACATGTTTTTGAGCTTGTAAAAACAAATTTCACCCAGGAACAAACAGAGAAGGCAGCACTTAATGGGCAGTTTGAAAGTATTTAGCATATATTGAGGCATAAATGGTTTATGCACTTACACTGAAATAATAAACATACAGTCATGAAAGTTTGTATAACAATAATCTGTATAATTCAACAGTAAGCCAAAGTGCACTTTCAAAATCAAATTCTACATTAATTAGATCTGTTGAAATGTGAATGACACTTGGGAGCAATATTCCCTCTCCAGGACTCACCAGTCACCAGCATGTCTTCAGGAATCTCCTTAATAATGCACTTTTCCTCCTGCTCGCCGAGATCAAAAAACATGGCTGCAGAAAACATCAGGTAATACTGGAGAAAAATGCCAATGCCTCGCAGTCCCATTTTCAGTAAAGAGTGAGCTATTAAATTACAATGCACTTAAAAATGACTAAATTTATTTTCTTCAGTGAGCTAATTTTAAGTCAAGACTGAAGTTCTACTCCTCGACTATAGCTAGATACCCAAGTCCTATTTAACATATTTAAAGTTGAAGGCTATGAGGGAAACAATTTGTGTGAGAAATGCACAGGTGCTACTTTGTGTGACAAGGCTTTCTGGTTGTTTTGTGATTGGTTAACCGTGGAGCCAATAATATTTGCTGAAATAGTGATTCATAGGCTCTGATGACTCACAGCAGAGCTCATGACACATTGGCATGCAAGCAGGCAACAGTATTTTCTAATTCTTTAGCACAGAAAATATATAACAAACATACAACAGAGCATAATAAATGCTGGATCAAAGTATTAGACATGCTAATGTAAACTTATTCAACACTTGGAAACCAAGTACCTGCTCTGCAATTACAAAACTAAATCAAAAGTTACAGATGCTGATTTGTGCTATAAGGAGTAACTGTAGGCCCAGAGACCCATCAACCAGAGCCTTTAACAATAAAGTTTATATTTCGAGTTTGAAATATTCCAGTTAAAAAACAAAAAATGATGGGAACTATACAAAAGAGGTGTAAAATGAGTAAAAACAGACTGAAAGTGACCAAAAGCAGACACAAAATGACCAAACACAGACATAAAACTTCTACACACCAATGTATAATTACCACAAACAGGTCAAATAACCAAAAGAATGGGTGGAGAGCCGATCAAACGTCTGGTCCCAGGGGCCATTTCCTCCTAATCTCCTTTTCTCCAAATGAGAAATCTTAACAAATTAGTCGAAGGCACTAATCACCCCAGCCTGCTAACCCTTTTTAAATTTCTTTCTGAATTTATATCCATTATTAACATGCTTTTCACCATTTAACCGTCTCCAAAGCAAATACTACTTCACCATGAAACACAATCCAAATCTTTTTGGAAATTGAGTGGAAAATGTAATCTGAACTGTAATATACAATAGATGCCATATGCTTACCTCAGATGAAATCACCCACACACAGAATAAACCCCCTTTACATTTAGCATCTGTAAAAGCTTTTCCAAATAATCTGATTACCCTCTTCTCCTACACTTCAGTAGTTTTACATATAGTGTGTGGATACTAAACAATATTGTACCTTCCAGTAAAATAATGCATTCCATTTTTAAGAACCATTGATTTATACAGGGCAGCACAGTGGTGGAGTTGTTAGCATTGCCGCCTCACTGCTAGAAGGCCCCCACTTTGAGTCCCTTGCAGGCTGGGCCTTTCTGCGTGGTTTTTGCATGTTCTCCCCGTGCTTGCGTGGGTTTCCTCTGGGTGCTCCAGTTTCTTCCCACAGTGCAAAGCCATGCATGTTACGTTAATTGGTAACTCTAAAATGGCCGTACGTGTGAATGTGAGTGTAAATGGTTATCTGTCTTCGTAAGTCTCTCTCTGTTGGCCCTGACGTGGATTGGCGACCTGTCCACGGTGTACATTGCCTCTCGACCAGTGACAGTTGGGACAGACTCCACCCCCTCATGAACCTAAACAGGATAAGCAGTTACAGATAATGGATGGATGGATGATTTATATACTGTTTGACTTCCACTCTAATTTATCTAAGTAAAACTAATAACTACCACCATTTGTAACTCACTGCCATGTGTAACTATCACTCTACCATATTTTACAACCTAAATTGGTGAGTTCAAAATACTGATAAGTATACTTAAAAGTGATTTCCTATATATTTACACCAATAGTGTTCACTGAAGATCTTTTCAATGTGTTTTGAATTGGGTTGGCTTTAGCCTGTCCCAAAAAAGGGGTTACTTTATGTGCAACTGGTGTCTGTTCTGCCTATTAAATGGTACTCCAAGTACATATTGTGATCTGCTCCAGTGTAATGTCACAGCATGGAGTGAGCTTCATGAGAATACTGGTCCCATGATGAACATTTGGTTAACTGCTCTACACCTTTATTCATTTTATGACTAACACTTCATCATGGTGAGCTTGAGCCAACACTGAGGCTTGAACTGAGATCATTGAGGTAAAATCTATTGTCCCAACACATAATCTGACCATGCATCCCCAGTGTTAGTAATAATATATTTCTCAGTTGAAATTAAAGTTGAGATTATAGGAAACAAGTTGGAAAATAAACATGCAAACTTGCAGAAACATTTATCAAGCATTTATCAATAAGGCCAAAATATCTTTAGATATATTTACATTTTATTGACAATACAGAAAACAAAAAATGTATACATTGTTTTTTAATAAAACAATTTCTGCACTGAAATTATATCATAATATAAAGTATTACAAATTATTACAGATCAATACATCAGATTTGATATACTGTACAGTACAGGTTAAAATCCTGTCAATAAATATATTTTTTGTCTTCAAGAAAACAACTACATTGTCTTAAAAAACATGTTCTGAATGCAGCTTATTGATTTCTGCCTGACGTTTCTGCTAGTACCATTTTGCTCTTGAAGCATCATATTTTTCCCTGTGAGCTGATATTATTTGGATAGTCTCCTAAGTAGATCTTTGGTGGAACATTATATTTCTTATGTATTGTTTAAATAGTTTTTTTTTAATGTGCAAGTAAAAAACTGCAGGGAAAGCCTGTGTACAGAGAAATATGTGAACTTCTGGTATGTCAAACTAAATTGAGATACTGAACATGTTTTTTTCAGTTAATGGCTTTGTTGAAACTCACATACTGTAGCTAACACAACACTTCTCTACTGACCTACAGTGGCAGCATCACTGACCTGCAATACAAAGGCAAGGGAAACATCGCAACATGGGGTTAACATGGCTTGACATCAAGTTCATATTCTCTATCAGTACATTAGTCCTTCCCACAGTAAGACAACATGGCCAGGAAGGAAAGAACGGTGTGTGGTTCTCCACATTTATACATCTTGTGACTATATGGAAGACCTTCTTTTGTTGTTTCTCCGTCTTCGTCCCTTTTTCCCTTTTCTCTCTTTCCTGGCTTTCCTCTCATTTTTCTCTTTTCTCTCTTTCTTTTTTCTTCTTTCTTGGCTTAGTCATAAACAGTTGTCTGGGAAGCACGTCCTCTCTTCCTCCAGCAGGGGGCAGGCTGCTCCATTGTTGGCTGGGTGCATGAGGATGTAGCGTGTGCGGTGCTGTATGCCCGAGTCTCCACACTTGCCTTTGCACAAGCCCCAGGGAGACCACACTGACACCTCGCAGTCCAGAGGGGTATCTGCACAGAGAAAGGGAAATTATAATCTCATTAACATATAGGCTTTGTTTGTTGTTTTGCTGAGATGGTGCTTTCTACCTTGTGTTTTACCTTGCTTTTCTTTGTTATTATAAGGATGTTTATGAGTGGACATTTGAGTTTGGATTTATAAGCTTTGTGCAGAAAAGAGCTTAAATATATTATCTAATAGGGAAGATTACTGCTCTTCAACTCATATTTGTCTCAAAAAATATGAAAAAAGTAATGGAATTGTAGTAAATTGTGCGTTGCGGTCTATCTACAGCTCTGTATGAATCAACAGCTTCTCATTATAGATTCTTGGCAGTGCTGTCATGCCAGAATAATGTTCAGCTGTTATAGATTTTTTTAACCTTGTTGTTGGGCTTTTGCCAATCCCTTCAATTTACCAGTACCTCACTTTAAAATACCACTTAATGAGTCAGCTGCAGCTAATAAAGATTTACCACTTTGCTTAAAGGCACCTTGGTTGTAATACAAGGAATGGAAGCTGTCTTTCTCATTAATTTTTTCAGATAACCTAATGGTTAATGAAATCATTGAACTTATTTTTTCCCACTCTTTATCCAACATTGTGAACCTGCTGGCCTGTCTCAAGTCAACCTTGTTTTGAGCTTGTGTACAGCTAATATGTATCACAGATTGAGTTGGTTGAGTTGCAGGACAGGAAACTGTACAGGAATTATGTAGATGGCTGGACATACACATCAAATTAATGCTGATTTTGACATCTTGGGTCATCTTGTGTGTCCATTAAAAGCAGAGGAAAAGGTAAATTAATAAAATGCTGTTAGAAGTAATGGTGACTTTTGTGCTATTTCATATTTTGCAGAAAATGTAGAGCAGGTGACTGTGAAATGTTGTTGAAGCTCTGGGGAAAAACATAAGGGAAGGATAAACAGCTGAAGAGTTAGGATGGAGTCTTGAGAGCAGAACAGGAAACCCCAGCAGATTCTTGGCCCCTCTTTGTTGTTTGTTGATGGGTAGCCATGGAAACAGTCTTATAGTCTGTGATGCTGAGTGAAAACTTTACAGTCACCCTGAACAGTGAATCTGATTACTGCACTGTCTCTTTAGCCAGGTTAAACATGCTTTTTGTTAACCCCCGTTCCCCCATTAAAAAATAAATAATTACAATCCTGACAGATCATCTGTTTAGACTTTCTTTGGAGAGTTGTGAGTCACTTACACAGTTTGGTTTACCACTGCATTTTTGCCATACTGGTAATTTGACACACTCTTGAGCTTTTTTTTTTTTTTAAGCTGTCTTCGTATTTGTTCTTGCAGTTAGGCTTTTTTACTGTTCCAACTAATCTGTACAACAGGGACTCTTTAATTTTAACTGTCTGGAACCCACTTTAATTAAATCCAGCTTCAACCTACAGATTTAGTACTTGTTTAAACATATGTGTTGCATCCTATTTGGGTGCCTGTGCAAAATCTTGACATAGTTTTCTTAAAATCATATTTTACATACTGCATCTCTCATTTTTAGACGTTTCCACTGGATGCCAGATGTGCCCCTGGCATTTTCTGATTGCCTGCACTCACTTGGCTTCTCTGCTTTCTGGTCGGAATAATTTAGTTTGTGTGTGGCCGATAATGGTTCCCAAATGCTTTTATCTGAGTCAGCAAAAAAACGCAAGTTCCTAGCATTGTTTTAAACCCCTGCATCAGAATTTGGCACTACAGAAATTACAAACTTGATGTATATGTGGATACTATACATACTATACTAATGTAAACCATTGCATTTGCTTTACTACTTTGTAAGTTAATAGCAGTAGTTGCTAATCGTGTGTGTGTGTGTGTGTGATGTTAATTACTATTAATTTAATTAATTTATACGCTACTTGAACTGGTGCTGTGCTCGCACTGGACTCCTTAATCAAAGCTGCATGAGGACAAAAATTCATACTTACTAATGAGTGTGTCTTCAATCTCATTTTCTGCTGGGAGTTGGTTGGACTGGGTGGGCTCCAATGGCAAACTGATGATTTGATTGGTCTTCTTTATCTTGGTCAGCATTACCTTGGCAATGGGTGGGAGATGCTTCAACCGGGGGTAATAAAACGAGTTGGCAGGGTGGCTTGGGAAGGAGGAGGTGATCTATGGAGGAATAACAGTTGATAAATATTGTGTTGGTAGAGATGATAGCAACAGCAATAGCACATAGGCAATTCATCACTTATGATCTATCTGTAATATGTAGTGTAAAGTAGTGCTTATATGAATGATTTTAGATTTAAAAAATAAAACATCAAGACACAGACTAGCAAAATGGTACATATTTAGTGAGAAACAACTTAGATAAGTAAATAGATAACTAAAGTGTTGGGTTTTTTTTTTAAGCTAAAATACTTGACTGTCAAATTAGTGGAAGGTAGATAATAATAGATTTTGAAAGCTGTATAGTTTTAGTGATTTTTTCCCAATAATAAAGTATTTGCATATCACAGTTGGCATTTTATTTATTGTTGTAGTTTAATATTGCACAGAAGACAAAAAACAAAAAAACACATCTAATGTATTAACAAAACTACACTGACCCACCTGTGTAATTTTGTCCTGTGGGATGGTTTCAAAGTTGGGAGAGGAGAAGGTGAATCCGCTGTCAGTTCCCGCATCATATGGGAAAAGCTCCAGCGACACATTCTCTTTCCAGTGGTCACCATCACACAGGTCAACACTGTCCACGCCCACGAACCAGTCTGGGCTTGGAACAATACGCACGATAAATGACAGCTAGCAAGAGGAGAAAAATAGGATAGAGATGAGAAAAAAAGAGTGTAGGAAATGAGGAGTGGGCCAGAGTTAGACATGGAGATAAGACAAAAGAGGAGAAAGGCAGGAGATATTTTCCACTTTTATTCAGTAAATTGCCAATAAAAATAAAACATATGCCTGTTTAATTATACATTCATATTTATCATATTTATATAAATTTATAAGCCAATATCTTGCCAGCTTTGTTGGATGTGGGCTTTTATTGGTCAGATGTGTCCCTAGTTTGAACCACCCACATATTTGGTAGGAAGGACATAAAACAACCAATTGCTTCTTAAGTTTCATATACTGTATTTTGTTGTTATTTTGCCCAGAAAATTCAAAAAACAGTCTTGAGATTGTTTTAACTAAATCATCTTTAAATCAGTATTGTTAACGCACTCTTTCCTGTCATGTTATCTACATGATGCCATTACTTTTGGAGACTGCTTTGCTACAATTTGTAGCATTGGCAACAATTTTAAGAAAATCAGACGACACAGGCTTAAAAATCGTCACATTGTTTTGTATATTGTATATTGGCCTATCAGCAAAAACCTCAGCTGTACTTGATGCGGTGACCTAGAGTGGAGAAAATCAGGTGTTAAGTGTCTTACATAGGAGTGCCTGGCGAAGACCTCAAACTCAGTGTTCATCTGGCCTGTTCCTCCCACAACAGCGGGAGCGGAGAGGATCCCATAAACACTCTGGATCCGTTCGCCGGCTGCCTCAACTTCTTTCATCAGCATCCACGCCTCGCCTTTCTCTGCAAACTCCCTTACTCCATTGCTGGCAAACTCATTACGCTGCCACATGTGGTAGTCAGAGCTGTGGGTCACCCCTAAGAGGAGAGACATAAGGAAAGGAGAGAATCAGAGCTACATGTTGCTACAGGTCTGCAATAGTTTGTAGTATCTGCAAAGAGATATCAAAGCAAGATTTATTTTTTCCAATAGTTTATAACTGAGTTATATGGCTTTTTTCCTCCTGTCTTTGGTTCATGATTGAGAACATTGTTTGTTTTTATTTTCTATACACTGACCAGGTTATTTTTCTTCAGCTTTTAGTAATCATTAATGGGGTTGTAGAACAGACATTTTGAATTTTACTTTCTGTTACTCAAACAGAATACAGTATTTCATCTGCTTCTAATTATAATCTGTACAAAAACAGTTCCACACCAGCATTGCACTTACCAATAAGGTTTGACCACTGTGCTGGGGGACGGTAGACAGGATATTGCTTGGGGAAAGCTGCTTGTGTCCACTTGCCGGTAAAGGTTAGGCTATATTGGGCAGTTTCTGTGGCCGTGCACAGTGGGCTGTCAGTAGGAACAGGCATTGTATTAATGCCCTGGCCCAGTGACAACACCATGACCATTAGTTGGTAGAGCATCTCAGAGGTGTTCCATGTGGTGTCCATGACAATGATGGCTGATTTGGAGGAGGATAGATGACCTGAAGATAGTAAATAAATGGGACAGGAAAACAAAGGTAGAAGTTTGGTCTCAGAAAGTACTTTATCAAGTTCACTGATTTTGTTTTCCACTTTTTTGTACATGTTTATTGACTGTCCCTGTGTGAGTATATATAAAGCTTTGTGGTAGTCAGTTGTTATTTGTCTTGAATGCTGTATTTATGAAGTCTGTGAAGTTGTTCTATTCCAATCAGATCTGGAACAAGCCAAGACTGACAAAGAGAATTATTGAAAGGACAAAGCGCCTGGCAGAAAGTGGGACAAATGAGTCAGAAGGAACATTTGTCAGTTAAGTCTTTCCATTGTTTCTTCCACTGTTTAGACTGGTAAACTCAGCTAAGCTATTGGGATTTTCAGAATGGAGTTTGTTATTTGTTGCTGTTGTTGCAGCAACCTTTTGATATTCCTGCCTTAATATACATTTTATTTAACAGAGGAAAGCTATACTGCTGGACTTTGTTAACCTTGAATGCATCATTGCGGCATCAGTGACTTGGTGGTTATCCTGCAACCCCTTGAATGTTTCAATAAAGATTTTTTTAAGTGTGGGTCTTCCTCCTTAGAACTATGGTTTTGTTGCTACTCCTTTCTTCTAATTTGTGTGGTAATTGTGCAGAGGAGTGGCATGCATTGTTTTAACTGAAACAAATTCCGACTTACGCATTAACACAATGCACATAGATTGATTCACAGTCCTAGTGAATTAGATGAACAATCACAAGTGCAGACCACCTAAAAGTATAATTCTTTAGTTTGATAATATGACATGCTAATGCAAAGTACATATTAACACAATAGAAAGAGGACAGATTTAGTATTTGTTTGTATGTGTTTGCATTGCAGTGAAACACTGTTTCTTTCTGTTTACATGTTATATATTTGCTTGCTTTCATATGATTGCATACAATCTATACAGTAAATAAAATAATACCAGTAAATTATCATGCAAGTTTAGTAACCTGCTGTAATACAAATTCCCATTCATTTGTGCAGACTGATGAATGGTAGCAACATGATGACGGTGTGGTGCAGTAACTACTCACTGGTTTTGCCCGGGGTCCAGATCAATGAAGGGTTGCTGTAGATGATTGGAGAGGAGTGCTGGAGATATGGAGATGGAAGAGTGGTGGATGTGGCTGTCGGTAAGAGTGACTGCAAAGCTCCAAGCCCTCTTTTGCATTTTTATGTCGTTCAGGGGGTTCAACCATGTCTGTCCTCTCCCTCTTTCCCTCCTTTCCCCATTTTTCCCTCCCTCCCTGTTACTCTACTCCCCTGCTCAATTTGCTCCATTCTTTCTCTCAGCCTCTAGATCTTCTTGTCAGTGTTTGCATTGCCCCCTTTATGTCCTTTGACTTTGGCTCACTTTCCTCTAACCTTCTACTCCTCTCTCCTACGCTTAATACTGGAAGTAGCCTAATGTGTTCAGCAGCTCTAGATGGACAGCCAGAGGTTGTGTGGTGCTCCATAGATGGACTATCATTTCACAGTTGATTTTGTAGATTTCTAAACTGACAAATATGATCAATGAGGCTATTAATATATTTTTTGAATCCTTTTTATGTCCCTTGCTCTAGCTTCAAAGTACAGCGTATCTGCAAGATCCAATCTGAGCACTGCTTTTTAACCTATCTAGAAAATTATATTGCGTCACATTCAGTTTGTGTAACTCTTTGATCTATTTTTTAGCACCTATAAAGTCCAGTATTATCCCAAATAATGTTGATGGGTAATAGGCTTACAAAGAAGTGAGGTCTATAGTGATGTTGGATTTGGGTTTAGCTGGGTTTACCTTACACTGTGATAAAGGTTTTCTTTTTGCTTTTTGCCCAATCCCTTATGTTTTTTGTTAGCTTTGAGTATACTTTAGCATTTTTATCTTGTAAAAATAAAAATCACTTAATGAACTTGTTTAATATAACATCCACCCCTAACTCCAATTGTGTGTATGGAAACCTATGACTATAACACAAACCAAAAAGTAAAACTTATCATTGGACAAACTAAGCAGAAGGAAAGTAAATATTTGCGAAGGAAAATGTCCCAATCCTAAATGTAATGTGGTCATGAACTGTTTGAAAATGTCTGAATGGTGGTGCACTGAAAATCATTCATTTGTCTGTATCCTACCAAAGAGAGTTGTATTTAGAAACTAGATTATCACTATAAAAAGTAAGACAGCAGAGTTGGAATTTTTTATTTTGATATTTAGAAAAAAATGTTTGTTAATAGTTTATGTTAAAATATAACACAAGTAACAAAGTCTCTCTTAGACATTGCTGTAGTTTTACATACAAAAACATGTTCTTTGTACAACTGTAACCTTAACAGAAGGACAGACCCTGACCTTTCAAATTTTGTGTCATCACTGTGCGAATAGTAGTGACTACAGCTGTCATCGTATATCACACAATTTAACAACAATGTGTCACATTTGTAGTAGTAATTCTGGTTTTCTGAGTGTTTTACAATGTGTTATGTGATTATAAGATTTATGGGAAGCCATGACAGCAGCTGCTGTTTTCTCCTGGATCAGATGTTGTGTGTCTTTAGTCCTTTAGCCAAATTATAGACTGTGTGTGTGTCTCTCTGTGCGGAAAGTGTGAGGGTGTGGTACTTGATTTTCTAAACCTGGAGGTGGCAAGTAAAATTCCACACACACACAAGCAAAAACATAAATTTGCCAGCATGCTGAATCAGCCCACATCTAATGATTTCCATATGGTCACGTTTCTAAAAAACCCAAACCAAAACACCTACACATGCAGACACACAGAGCAGTTGCCCTTAGTCAAACTCTTGTCTGGTTTCAGCCAGTGACATTTGAAAAAGGAAAGTTAACTCACCACTGCCATAACTCTTGCAACTAAACAGTGCTGTACTGTGGTCAATTTTATTGAGGGTAGTAGAGCAAAATGTGAGAAGGAAGGAGCATTAGCAATGTGGCTGAAGTGAGTGTTTTTAGTGGACACTGGGAAACCGTTGGATTGATTCTTGAGGTGGATTTATCTTAACACTTGCATCATTCCTTTATCCCAACATCCACATGTGTCTCATCACCTTGAACTTATAAGGGTGCATGTGGGCTTTCATATTTGCTAGAAAGACCCTTTATATTTTTGTGTCTGCAGACATCTATTCTGCTGCAGTGTCTTGGGTCAAGCCCCTGAATCCCAACCAAATCCTTGTCTGTTGGTTTCTAGCAGACCTCCGGCCCTTGGCTTCATTTGCTGGGTTAACTACCTCTCAGGGATCCATAGACATTATGAGGAGTAACAGTATTAGTTATCTTAATTACATCCAAATTCTGTAGGTAAACCTGCTGGTTGTCAAGACCTACACAAGGTTTAGTTGCACACTTGCCTGGGAAATGTGATTTGTGTTTCTTTAGAAATTCTTGTTGATTCAAAAACGGATGTGACAAATTGTCACAGTGTTCATGACCTCAGCCTATGTCATGGCATGTTTCTTGCCAGTTGTATTATTTGACAGGAGCTAATAAAACCTGGGCAGAGGGGAAATTATAAACATTATGGTGTGGGACCAAATAGATTAGTAACATGTCTGCTGCTACTGTAGGGAAAGTTGAAGATGCCAGTACATGTTCTGCTAGCTAATGGTAGGGTAGGCTAATGCTTTAGCTTACTTATTGATAAATAATTAAATATTACATGGTAAGTGTGGGTTAGCACTGCCACCTCTTTTCTCAAAAATTACTTTATCTAAACCCCTTTGTTACCTGTTGATATACAGTAGGTACAACAAATGGGGGCTGTAATGTAAAGTGGACCCTCTTACCCTCTTATCTGTATTTATACCATAGTTACACTGTAAGTATTTGCACTTATCATGTAATTATTTAATAAGTATCCCTTTTAATACAAAATTTATTTTTCTTATTTTCATCTTGTTATCCTGTTATTCCCCAAAGTTTGCTTTTTGTTATCAAGTAACAAATATATATTAATATGTAGTGTGGAAGTAGGCGTTTTTACTAAATAAGTAAGCTTGCTGTGCTTACCCTGTAAGTAGTGAGCTGTAATCTATAGGTAGACATTCAGCAAATATACAGTGAATTTAATTTTTGTTTAAATTAAACTAATATCTGAAGAAATAGAGACTCTTAAAAAAATATAGAAAAAACATCTTTATTTAAATCCAACTATTGTTTCTAAAGCTAAAGCTTTTTTATTTAGAAAATACTTTATACTGTTTTGACAAAACAACAAACTAGCACACCTGTAAACAGTTTATGACACATAATTTCTGATTGTAATGCCATTTAAAGAACTGTTAGTCTGTGTGTAAATAGCAGGTGAGTTGCACTTAGGTTGGTGTTCTTGGATTTCTTACTCAAATGTGCACCACTAACTACACTTCCTGCACCTGGTAGCCTCCCTAGTGCTTCATATAAAAAGAGGTTCTAAAACAGATTAAATCCTTTTTATGTGCATGCACAAAATTTCATTGCTAAGAAATATTGTCCAAAATTGGCTTACAAGCTGGAATTAGCTTTGCTGTCAGTAAGAGCATTGAACTTTCTAACAGAAAGTAGGAAGTAGAGCTGAACACATTGATTTCAGTGACCGGGTGAATATCAAAATGCTAAAGGCCGCTGAGGGGCCATTATATGTTGATGCAATCGACCAGACAGCCTGTAAACAAAATAACAGAACTTGCTCTTAGGTTAATGGCCAATATTAATGTGGCAACAGGATGTGAGGTCATTGTTTTAGCCCCCTAGCTTTGTTTAAGTGAGGTTAAGAGCAGACCATGGTGAATCTGCAAATACTGATAAACAGATGTCCACACGTGGACCCAAAGAAATGCACGATTGCGTGTTTTAAAATATCACACATGCACACAAACACAATAAGATACACAATGGTTATAAGTTATGAATCATTCACTCTCTCTTCCTGTCATACACAAGCACACTCATACAGACTCTTACCTCTGTTTTACACCTGGTCTTAACATTCAAGCTTTTTTACACTTTTCTCTCCCCAAACCTCCTCTCAGCGTATCCCCAGGGTCTTGTTATAGCAATAATCAACCCTGATTTCTGGGAATCATTTTCTCCACTGTGTGGGAGCAATCTGTGTCCATGTGCATTCATTTCCACATTTCTGGATAAATTGTGTGTGTATTTGTATGTGTGTGTTTCTGTCCTCTAATGCAAGCTGTAAGTCTGAGGACAGGGGTCCGGTGGTGTTTTTTTTTTTGTTTGTTTTTTTTTGTCTATATCCATGCTCTGGGTTGCTATGGTTTGGCTGAAGCGTCATTCCTGTTTATTGTTTATTCATGTTTTTATACTTCCACTGTAGATACTTTAAGTAGAGAATATTGGCTTTTCAAAATGTTAGTTTTACAAGATTTTTTATCACAAATGGCGTAACCTGCCTAAAGCCTATGGTGATACTCTGTCGTAATCCTACTGTTTGACCCCACACACACACAGGCTGCTGGTATTGTTACTGACTTTGTTGAATTTTTGTGCCATCAATCATTAAAACCCATCAGTTAGACATGCCTAATATTAGATGTTGAGACCAAAGTCATTTGTATCTAAGAATTATGGATGAATAGCTCTGGTCCAGGGTATTAGGTGACCGCAGATTATTAAAACACCGCACATATAAATTTACCATTAGGAAATCACAGCTGCTGAGTCTGCTGTTCTTGCTTCCTTCTCATTCTTGTATCTCATAACAATTGGCTGAACAGTTGGCATCTGGGCTGGATTGCTAACGTTTAGCAGAAAGACTTCTAAAAGCTGCACAAATCAGACAAAGCACGCAACATGAGTTAACAAAAATTTGCCAAATAAAAATGTTATGTTTGTTTTTTTATTTATTACTTTTAGTTCTGTTTTATGCTCTTTTGGTTGTATGAAGTTACTTTAGTTGCTTAAATACATTTTAGAATAGGGAGTCTGATTTTTATTACCTTTGCTGTGGTTTTATGTCTTTATATTCTTATTTTTCTCTCTATCTTTGTCTGACTATATTTCAATATTTTACCTCCAGCTGTGATTGTGTCTCTCTCATCCAGTTTAGACAGTTCCTCTACCTCTTTCACAGCCCTTGTTCTCTTTTTCTTCTTTTGTCACTTTGACTACTCCCACTAAAATGATATCCTATCATGTTTTTCCCATCATGCTTTTCTCCCACCCTGTGGTGAGGCATTGAACCCCCAGCCGGAGGTATAAAGGACATGATTTACAGGGCCCCTTTGCAACTAAAAAAAAAACATGAAATGAGAGATCAGTATTCCAGCATAGCAGTCCTGTGTGCAGGCTTCACTTTTATAAATACTGGAACTGTTGCACTCCAGTCACTATTGTCCAGTTTTGTCAGGTTACAAAAGTGCCAAGATATATTTCCACGGGAGAAGAAAATGGTGATAATGTGGGTTTCAGTTTTCTCCATGTGTGTTCTGTTCTCTATGTAGAGTCACAGAGAGGACCAAATTAGGGGGGAGGTGGGAGCAACAGGCATTAAGGCACGTCATAAGTCAGTTGAAAAGAAAACAATGGATTTAGAATGAAATCTGGCTTTTTCATCTTAACCAATTGTTAATACAGTTGCTGAAACATGCAGCCCTCAGCACTTTTATTCAGTGAGGGGACTCTGAATAAGTGAACTACAGAATGATTTTGCTTTGTTGTGTTATCATGTCTTTGCTTTAAATTTCAAAATCAAAAGCTTCTAGATTATATTACCACCAGTGTGCTAATTCTGTTTCAAACACACTTCGTTAACATTGAGATTAACAACATTAGAGGCGTGTAAACATTTCTCAAAACCAAGAGAGACTACTGGATTTCTCATTCTCTCACCCAGACAGATTGCACAATGGGTGTTCAGTCAAAATATTTTGAACTGCTAAAGCACCAGCAAATATTTGCTCTGTTACAACTCAAAAATACTTCTATTTTGCTTGAGCAAGGTTGAAAACAGATCAGCATTGTTTTATGAAACCAACTGGTCTATTCATACGCAAATTTCAAGCATAAACACTCTTTTCTGTTATAGACTATGGCTCGCAGAGCAGTGATAGGTTTATCACGCAAAACCTCTAATTGCAATGTGAAAACACAAATGCTTTTCAAATTTACAATAAAGAACCATTTAGAGGTTGAGTACACGTATCACGGATTCTATAAAAGTGTTATAAACCCAGTAGCCTGGACGTTACGGCATGAGGATTGTGGCTGGAAAGTGACCAATTTACACCCTGAACATGTGTTTAGAGGAAAAACAAAATAAAATTGAAACTTTCTAAGAAACTGAGCCAAGTCCCAACTTGTCTGGCAGAGCAGGTTAATAGGAGAACACTTCTTATGCCGGAACACTTTCAGGTTGTTTTTGAAAATCAAGAATGTATCAAAATCTTTCTTGTATAATACTAAAATTGTATAAATTATGTTGTATTAAGACTGGGCTAAGATTCTAGCTGTTAAATGCTGAATTTATTAAGTTCTGATATGTCATCGCTTTCAACAAAATAGAGGCTGTACTTCACTGAAGCTTTTTACAAGTTTTCAATATTTACTCAAAGCTACAGTGTATACATTTTTTTGAAAATGTTTTGAATATATAATTTGAAAAATAAATATTACAAAAGAGAGAGAGAACCACAACTATGGGTGAGAAAGACAAAGAGTTAATGCCATGCACTTGTGGCAAATACGGGTGAGAGTAGAGGAGGCAAGGAAAGGAGCTCAGTGCATCGGGGGGTGGTTCCCCAGCAGTCTGAGCCTATAGCTGCAAGACTATAACTAACTATAAGCTTTATCATAAGGGAAAGTTTAAGCCTTAGACGTAGAAGTAGAGAGGGCGTCAGCCTCCTGAATCTGAACTTGGAGCTGGTTCTACAGGAGAGGAGCTTGATAGCTAAAGGCTCTGCCTCCCATTCTACCTTTGTAGATTCTGGGAACCACAAGTAGGCCTGCATTATGAGATCGAAGTGGTCTATTTTGACCATATAGTACTATGAGATCTTTTAAATATGATGGAGCTTGACCATTAAGATCTTTGTATGTAAGGAGGAGGGTTTTGAATTCTATTCTAGATTTTATGGGAAGCCAATGGAGAAAAGCTAATGAAGAACAATGTCTATCTAGTGTTTCTCTATTGAGAGACAATGATGTGCTCTGTAGATTTGCTAGAAGCTCCATTTTAACTTCCTTTGAGACTTGTTTAATTTTGTCACCCTTTCACTGTAGCTATGAATATTACTTCCACCACCATAAAAAATAATTTCAAATATTGATTTTTTATCTATTTTCTTGATTTTGAAGTGCCATGAATTTTTATTGTCTAAGGGGTCTACAGCTGAGGAAGGCTAGGTTAAGTTTGTAGAACTAAATGGCAATGTTAGCGTACTATTTTAACATGCTCAAGGTGACAGTGATGATGTTTAGCTTGTTTAATGTACATATATTTTTCCATATAATTATGTATGTTAGATTATTTAACATACATATACATTACATTAAAATATTTAAAAAAGCCTTGAATCCAATGAATATCTGCATTTTGATGCATTCTGATTATATAATTGAAGGATTGCATTTGAAACACTGCCATAACTTTACTGGATGTAAGATGATGACTTGTGCATTCTGTGCAAAGAGGTCTTGACTGGAGTTTGCCTGTACCTGATGTGGAAATTCTGGTTTGAGGATTGTATTTTCGAATATTTTAATAAGAATTTTGATAATATGAGCTTACCATAGTATGGAATAGGAAAAGCTAGGTTGTCATTGAAACTTGAAAAATGTAAGAGTCAGCAAAAAATTAGAGGAAATAACCTTTGCTAGTGTTAGAGTCAGAGAAAAGAGGCTTGTCATGTTTGATGACCATTCTGTCTAGAAATCTTGAGTAGGACACACAAAAAAAGATGATGGTGGGAAGTTGTTACACTGTCGTGTTCTCATGCAAAACCATCAGGGGTTACAAGTCTTTAGGAGGCTTTTTATGGAGCTTTAGAGAGTAAGGCTTTGTAGTCATTAACAAGGGAGCTTATTGGAAATGCCTGTACGTAGACTAAAATAAGCCTGAGGTCAGAGTCATGTTGTTATGTTTAATCTTATTTACAGAGCAGCAGGTATTAGGAAGATGAACACTTGCTTTATATCATTAACATGAGAACAAAGTATTAACAAATGATATGGACTAAACAAAATTAAAAATATGAAATGAAATATGGTCTAAACGGTGCAGAATATAGTAAAGTATACAGTTTGAAATGTGAGCGCAATCATCAAATGCAGCCATGTGCCATTAAGTTAACTGACTGATGTTATTCTATGGACTTGTATAAGGTTATAAATAAATAAAACTTTATTGTTGACAGTGATTGGAAACAAATGGTTGTGTCCTTTTAGTCATGTGTTGTTATATATCTGCCCAATGGATTTCACAAAATGTATCAGAAAATATAACGCATTAAATTTGTGAAATTCCTATAAAGTGTTCAAAATGTAACCTCTGTAATATGTGTTATGCCATTTTATTTTCCAGAACTTTGCAGCTCGTTAATTGCAGTAAATTATTTTGAGCACTGATGTAGTGGAGCTGAAAAGAAGTGTAGTGGACTGCAGTAACGAGTAAAACTAGTTTATTTGAGCAGCTTAACTTCAGAACTAGATGATACATTTGTGTGTTTTGCAGAAGTTTAAAATTACCAAATGCGCTGAAAAGCCCTTTAAATATGACTCCCTTTATTTCCCCCCACAATAGAATATGAACTAAACTTGATACTAAGGTTACCCACAAATGGAAAACAGGCCAATGTGAAGTCCTCTGTGCTTTGACTTGTGGTTATTGGACTGTCCCTTGGTGACGGAGAGGAGGAGAAATCTGTTGGACAGAAGTCTTTCCAGCTGTCAGGCTTTGCTACAGATAAGTTACTAATAGTTTGGAAATGAGAAGACAGGGGAAGATATTAAATTTTCACGGCATGTAAAAGAAAACCTTGAATCTCATAAGACATATACTTTTCACCCCGCAAAAACCAGCTACCTTGAAATGTTGTTTTCTCTAAAAAGTGACAATGTGTGAAATAATGTCTTTGATCACCTTTGCATTTTTATGATTTTTCTTTAAGATTTGATGACATTGTTAAATGGGGATAATGCTTTAGGGTTATCAAAGTAGCATTAGTTCAAAATTGCTTAAACAAGCTAGAAATCATGTCTTCAAATCAACTCACTCCTCTGGCAGATTTTGGCTCCCCTGCTTTTAAAGAAATACAGTTTAAGGCTAAACTTTACACTCAATGACTTGTCAAGATGGATAGCTTTTGCAGCACAGGGGAAAGAGAAAACCAATTCTAATTTCCAAGTGACGCCAATAGATTTTTTAAAAAGGTTCTACAACAGGCTTTGAATGATTTCCGCAGACATTAAGGTCATATAACTCCCTAAGCATGTTGAGGGATGATGTCAGCTTTAAAATCGAGGTGAAAATGAAAGTAATAGCCAAAAGTGAAAATACAAGATTTCCACTAAGATGTCACTTAATGGCATTCAAGCAGTGATGCTTTATACTAAATTCCCCAGTGTCTTATAAAACTCTGGCCATTATGTTGTGTTTGCTATTTGCTGTAAGAATTGCACTGCTGACTAAGTACAGACACATTCCTACATACCCTTACAGTCTCATACAAATAGAGACTTTTGTTTTTAGTATTGTTGTGAGACAAGACAAACAAGATTAATACACACAACATGGACATCCACATATGAGGAGTATACAGACACACAATAATAAACGTGATCGGTTTTAACTAAGTTAGCCAAGAAGATGATCCTTGGTTTCTGGAGTCCCTGTCTGTTCAGGGATTTACTGTCCCTCTCTGAGGAACCATATTACTGCTGTGCTGTCCAGAAATCCTGTGATCCTTTAGAACAGAGCCAAACACCAAATGCAAAAACAAATATTAAGAGCACCTGCTGTTTCGATGAACCTTAGTGACCGGGTGAATCCAGGTGATCCCTAACTTACCTCATTCAATAAATCGACTTCTGTTGTGGAGAACTGGACAGTTGAAGGGATGGTTTTTAAGCGTTAAGACAGTTAATACATGAGTGGTGTCAGTGGAGGTGCAATTCAATATCGCAGTCGCCAAACCATGTGCAATAATTATCAGGCGTTTTAGCATTTATGGCATCCAATAGGATGTCACATGGCGTACAAAGGGACAGTGCAAGCCAAGAGACAGTAATTCATACTAGACACTATACATGCTGTAATATGCCCAGCACAATATAATCTCCATATAACCTCACAGAGAAGCTAGTGTAGCTTTAGTGTCATTGTCATGTTATATCAAGAAGCACAAGAATGTAGACTAAAACTAAAATGCTCCTTAATGTATGTAATTGAATTAGTAAACTAATGTATTGATGTGTTTAACAACCTGGCTCCACAGCCAAGAAGAGGACACAAGGCAAACGCTAAAATAAACCGATTTATTATAGCAAAAAAAGAAAAACATAACGAGCAGAAAATATAATTAAATAATCTTATCTCTGACCAGATGACAAAACAAACAAAAAGGTGTGCAGGGAAAAGAGAGCTCTCTCGTATGAGGAAGGGCAGGGAGTTATGTGTTGGAAGACCCCAGGCCAATTTGCTCTCAACTACTTTAATTAGCCCCGCCCCCAGCTACCTGCAAGTACAGCACAGAGAGAAGAGGGCCGTCACAATGTGTCAAAAGCAATATACTTCTGTTTTTGCAATCGAAATTCCCCTAAAAAAGAGCCATGATAATTTTGGGGGTTTTTTTTGTTTTTTTTTTGTAGAAATATGCTTTAAAACTTATTTAAATGTTGAAAGGTACTGATGAAGCTCCCTGTGACCCCGAGTCACTGAACAGCATTGGCAACATTTTTGAGCGATGCTTGCCCTTCTGAACAGCTATCAAAATTCAATATTTGCTTGATTCATTAGTCTTGCAGCTTTCCTGTTTATTTAAATTCAAGGATGATACCTAAAGTCCTGTGCAGGCCATTGTGGAAAGTAGCAAGTCAAGCAGAGATGTTTCATAGAGGGGAGGTCTTTTAAAAAGGGTTAATCCTTACATCTACAGGAGTATACTATAATTGTAAATAATACTTTGTACCCTCAGAATACTGTACACTGTGACAAGTTGCTGTAATTTCTACATTGAAATTTTACAATAACTTCTGTCATTTTACAAAGTTGACTGTATATTGCAATGCCGCATGGGTAAAGAAATGACCGTTGCTAACAGAATTTTTCCACAACAACATATTGTACAATAATGGGCAAGTTGTATCTTGAATGTAGATGATGCACATTACAGCTGAATACTGTTGAATTTGAAGGAACAAGAGCATTTGATGACCAAAGCAGAAGAGCAACAATAACTTCTGAGTTACTGGTGAGAACAAAATTGTCTTATTTGTAAGAGTGACTGTAATTTCCCATGATTTTAACTAGCCTGGTGGCTCAGTGGTGGAGCATTGTGTTGGGATGCAGAGGGCAGCGGGTTCAAATTCCACCCCATCAGATGTGGCCCCACCCAGCACCAAGGGCCACCCTAGTGCCGGTCCCAAGCCTGGAAAAAAGGGGAGGGTGGCAACAGGAAGGGCATCCAGCGTAAAAACTGATGCCAAATCTACCTGCCGGACCCGTTCCGTTGTGGCGACACTAGCCAAAAGTCACTGATCTTTGACGGTAGCGACATTAGCGTAGCTTTGGTGTATTTAGTGTTATTAGCTACTGTCTAAAGCTAAAACTAGCTCGGTGTGATATAGTCTGTGAGCGTTTATTAAAACAAGTGACTGAGGAAAGGACATTTGCAATTATCAGACAGAGAAGAGCAGGTAATAGCCTGGACCTTGTGAAGCCTCCAGCCTGCTACAGCTGCAGTCTGACCTGTAGACACCAGCCAGAGATTAGAGTCCACCACAGCCTCCCCCTCCTTTCCTCTACTGTTCTGTTTGTGCTAGGTTCCATAGACCGGTGAGTACAAACTAACTGTGTATTTTTTTTGGGGGGGGGGGGGGGGGGGGGGGGGGGTTTAGGAGATGAAGCAGCCATTAGCTCCCAGGTTGTGACTCGGGCCTATGTGGAAATGTTTTTTTTATTTCAGTTGCATTGTTGCTGCTTTAGTTGACATGACAGTGACTCCACAGCACAGTGTTATTCCATGTCATGTATTTAAAACAGAGATGTTTCATATCTCAGAGGAAAGAGAAGAGAAAGGAAAAAAGTTAAAGTCAAATTTACTCATTAAAAAACAATCTAAATCCAATCCTGAAACTGAGCCCACTTTAAAATGTGTGACAGATATTTTAAAATAGAGATAAACAGTAAAACTCTGTACATTTTGTCATGGATTACGTGTTAGGTTTTAAAGGCCCACGTAAGGAGACTGCAAGAAGAGGTTTAAAGTAAAAGTGGTTTTATTTTAAGAATTAAACAAAAATATAATTCCACAAGGACAGGAAAATACACACAGAGATAGGTAAAACACTCAATCAAAACCAACTCAGAACATAAACCCAAATGCAGAAGTGGGGGAAGATAACTAAACTATAACTGTGCCGGAAAAACAGGGAAATGGGATACTGGAAACATACATATGGGGAAAATGTAAGATAAAATAGCAACTAACCAAAGAGGGCTACGCACGCACATACTAAACAACCAGGATCAGGAATAGACAAAAACTAAAGGTTGTGTACATACAGGGATCAGAACAGTAACTAATATCATCAAGAGACACTAGTGCAAAGGTAAATTAACAGGGGTAAATAAACTCTAAAGCTCTAAACTGAGGCTAACAGACATGGATAAATAATCAAATCTCAGACTAAAATGGCAGAAACAGTCCAAATACAGGGAACAGTCAGAACAGAGAAACAGAAGTCCAAATAGGGGAAAGATCCAGAGGCTTGCTGTGCAGGCACATAACAACAAACACAAACTGGCAGGGAAATGAGGGGAAAGCCAGGTTAAGTAGACGGGGGCACAGGTGAAAAAAAATCGGGGCTGATAATAGGTAAAGAGAACTACAAGACAGGATGTAGGATGAGGCGCTACAAAATAAAAGCTTGAAACAGAAAGTGAAGCTGGGGGAGACTGGGGGAGGCAAACTGTCGAGTGGAAAAAGTAACATTTATTCACCCAAATGTCCTATGTATCCCACTGCACTACTACTTCCTTGTATTACAAAAGCATGGCAGAACAATTGCCAGTAGTTCTGCAGAAACATAGGCCGATCTGAGCTATTATGTGAATTAACTAGCTAAAAGATTTTGATTTGAATTGGCCACAACATTTGTATAAGGTTTGCACTAACATTTATATATGGGTGGGGGTCTTCATAAGGCTATTAAGGAGATTTACACCAGTTTTAAATAAGTAATTTTGTTAGAGAATGTCCAGCATTTCCACATCAACAAAAACAGCAGCAGAATACTTGGTCAGTTGCTGAAGAACATTTAAACCACGACAACAATATTTTTAATAATGAATACTAAAAATTCTGTATTGGTGCAATTGTTTGATGCTGCTATTGTCGTTCCAAGTTGGTGCTCATTGAAAAATATCCAAACTGAGTTTAGGTTGATAAAACTACATCACTAGTTTGTCTTGTATAAGCATAAGGATTTTGCTCTCATGTAGAATAGCTGTGATTGGTATTGTCATTAATTTTCTTTTTATGTCAATTTGTGATTTTATGATATTTCATTGGAACCAATGCAACCAGTGGCTCCAAGGCCGCAAAGTGCATAAGAAGAAAACCACAGTCAACTTTGTGTCTCTTTTCTCCTCAGGCAAGTGGACTTTAATTGCTTTGAGCATAAGTCATATACTGAGAAGATGAAGACTCTTTCATCTCAGGTTCTTAAAACTATGTAAAACTATTGACTTTTGATAAAAGATTTTGGATCACTTTTGCACTAAGGTGTCATTTAAAACACATCTGAACATATATTGTTAAAGCTGCTAATTTAAAAAGCAAAAATTACCTGTAAAAACATTTTAACAGGGATTTAAGGTAATTTCTGTAATTTTCATAGAATACAAGATTAAGGAGTAAAATAGATTACAATTAATTATTGTTTAATTGTAATTGTAATATTTTGCTATCATTTTAAATACAATAAAACGCTGTTACAGTAATTAAGTGCAAATTTTACAAGGCATTGTTGGCATATCATATTTTTTGCCAGGTAATCACTGTAAATTCTACAGGCAACAGTTAACACTGTAAACAATGTAGCTGTATTATGTTTAATTGTGAAAGGTTGGATCACAGATTTGAGCACATTAACTTTTCATAACTCTAGAAGTCTCCCAACATTTAGGCCTACTTTACTTTTTCATCTTACTACATGCAGTGTTGCCAGAATGGGTCCTGGCCTTTTTTATTTTATTTTTTTTTGAAACCTTTCTCAAATGTACTTGTGCAAATACACATTAGCTTTAATTTATGTTGACATTTCAAGAAAGTTGAAGGAAATAGTAAGGAAAAAGTCTATTCTGCAAGGTTTACCCCTTATTAACAGTAATAGGATCATTGCACACTCAAATATGCACAGTTTTTCTATTTCTAAGCCTTTTACTTTTTCTAAACCCACATACATGTATTTAATTTAGAAACCATTTAATTTGAAAAAATGGAATTATATATATATATATGACATTGTTCACAAAGTTAACATATAAAGATGATGTAGTGACACATTTGTGTACGCATGATATAAGTAATGTTTTTATTTTTATATTACTGTAACACTATAATCAATTTCTTCCTTGTTTCCTGGGACATTTTGACAGAGTAGTTTGGTCACTATGTTTTTACAGGTGTGAACAGTTACTCTACATTATTCTGCGTAAATGACCTTGCCAGCCGGTGTTGCTCATGTTTCTGTTTTAATGAAATAATGATGATGGATTTGAGAACTGCAAACCAGAAATCTGACAGCTGAGGGGGCTGAACACGTCTGTTTCCGTACCTGTCACTCTTTTTGTCTCTTTGTCTGCCTAAGCCATGTTATGAGGTTAAACATGTAGATAAAGGTTAACTGAATGTTTAGATAGATAGATTCTTTATTGTCAGTTTTAAAATTGAGTACAATTAAATAACTATGAAGTTGTGCTGCAAGATATAGAATTTTAATGTGAATATATTAGACTGTCTCCTTCCTTTCAGATCTTCCTTTGTGCATGCCATTATGTGTGTGGGTGTAGCACTAATTACAAACACTTCTGTGCATCTCTTCCTCCCCTTGTGTTTATCACGCCTGTCTCTCTTTGCTCCAATATGCATAATTATTTGCAAATAACCAAGGACAATTATGCTGTTCACGCTGCATTAACGTAAAATGTCTAACCCACATACCGAGTATTGTGCATTGCTTTGATGTTAGTTTAAAAAACAATAAGTATGTACATCTAGCCTGCAGAGCAGCTATGCAGTTGAAACATGCAGTTTTGCCTTTTCACTGAAAGATAAGGAGTCAGAGCTTTACTTAAATGAGAATTGCATTTCATTTGACTTCATGTTAAAACCCAAAACAGCTTTCAAACGAGTTTTTTTGAAATATTTAATGCCGCCTCACAGCTAGGTCCCATGTTCTCCCCATCCTTATGTTGGCTCCCAGGAATTCCTCTCACAGCCCAAAGACATGCATGTTAGGTTAATTGGTGATGTGAGTTAATGTGAGTGTGAATGGTTGTCTGTCTGTGTTTGTCTTTCACTGTTGGCCCTGAGATAGACTCGCGACCTTTCCAAGGTGTACCCTACCCAGCCAATACAACTCGGATAGGATCCAGCCCCCCCTGACCCTGAACAGAATAAGTAATACAGATAATGGATCTTTTCACCATCACATGAAATTTTTATGCAAGTATGCATAAGAGCTGTCACAATAGCAGGCCAAACAATTTCATTATTTTTAATTAACAATATTGTTGTAATAACAAAAGCAGATGGAAAAATTAACAACACTTAATTAAGAATTGGTCCCTTAAACTTTAAATTTGTTTATTGTGTATTTTGTCTCTTTTTTTGTCAAATTAGTTAATCAATACAAGATATAAAATACAAGTGCAAGGGTGTGAAGATTGGCTATAACAAAACAGTACAAAATAAACAATTACACTTACAAAAACAATTACAAAAAGCAACCAGAAGAACTGATAAACCAGTAAAACTAAATCTTTTGCAGGGAGCAGGACACAGTTTGTATGTTACAAAAGATGGAGAACTACCCAGTATTTTGCAGAACCTATTTTCCTCATTGCAACGTTTCCCATTTCAGAGCTAGCAAACTAACTGCAGCTTACGTCTTGAAATCTGCAGCGTGATGAGGTCAAAGGTGGGTGAGCGGGTTGGTGGTATTCGCCTCTTTTGGGCTTACTGTCGATTGGCATTTTCTTCGTATCTATTCCAACGCAGAGCTGACATTTTTAGGGTGCAGGTACTGACGAGTCTCTCACTCTCGTCAGAAGTAGCCATAGAAGCACACATTGTGGTTGTATCTAGCCAGTTACGGCATCTTTTTCAAATGTTATGGCAGGTGCAATACTTTCACCTCCACCTCCACCAGGTGGTTGATGGCTCTGTATTATTTATAATTTTATTGTATGTTTTTTTTTCTATACCAATATTTCTTTTTTTCATGTCACAGTTAGAGCATAGATATAGTCCTTTATCTACTTGTGTGTTTCTTGTTGTGTGTGTGTATATCAACCACATGGCATATGTGAAGTGTCAGCTCCTCCCTCCTTTCACCTCAAATCAAACACATGTAGGTAGAAAAAAAACACAGCAAACCCCAGAAACCGGGCAGCAGAAACTGGGTCAACACCTTCACAGACTTGTTTGGCAAACACAAATGCAAGCACACACACACACACACACAAACACACACACACACGCAAAACACATTGAGGTAGATTATCAAAACGTGACTATGATTACTACTGAAAAATATAAACAGTATAGGTGAGAGTTTGATTTAGGGTATTAAAATGTGTTGTATTGCAATACCAGAAAGTACTTATTTTAGTTAAAGGGCATTTGTCTTCTCATCTCAGGTATTCTCCATATTTTTATGCTCTTATATTTTTCTCTCCTCATCTTTGTATCTTTAGCTGTCTTTCTCATAATCTTTGTCCTTTTATTCGATTCCTTGTGGTTTCTCCTGCAGCGCAGGATCTATCCAGCAGTCTGTTTTAAACTATTGCACAGTGTCTTCCAACACTCTATGAAACTAACAAAACCCATTAGACCGTTAGACCCGGTTGTCTTTTTGGCTAGCTAAAACCACAGATATTGAATGAGGCATTTAGAGGCTTAAAATCAACAAAACCCTGCATGTTTGGCCAACAGCTGCAGTCAAAGTAGACATAAACCTGCATCGGCTTTGTGGTGCATCTCCTAGGCATCACTTAGTAACAGTTGGTCCGCCCCAAAAAGTTGTGGTTTTTAAGCTGAATCCCATCTGTTGTTGATATTTTACAATCAATTTTAATGAAGTAGCTTTGTCCTGGAACTAATATTTTGGTTTGGAATAATCATGTAAAAGTTGATACATTAAGATACAACACCAAATGCAGATTAGACGTGCGCAAATTCTTCTTGCCAACAAAAAAACTAATGGTGACCTGCCAAAGCAGGCAATGGAGTTGGCACCTGTCAAGCAGCAGCTTGCATTTATAAGCACGTGTCTGGTATTTATGACCCACGAGACATTTTTCTTGGAAGGGTGGAGTATGTAGACCTATTGGACACTGAAACCAGCCATTGAAACATTTGCTAATGGAAATGCAGCACTTAGTGGGTTTCCCGCATTCTCAATGTTAGGGCAGCCGCTGTACTCCACAACATTTCTCTGGATCATCATTCTCTGTTTGGCTTACTTTGGACTTAACCCAGTCCAGTGAAGAGGAGAGGACAATACAAATTCAAGAGAGAGACGATGTCAGAAGAAACTTCAGAGAGGTGATAGGATTTATGAGAGGAAAGGTGCGATAAGCAGAAAGTGAGGAGACTAAGGTGCAAAGAGGAAGGGAAAAAGCACCCATATTGTCCATGTCCATAAACAAGTTCATCTGTTACACCCAGTACCCATTTCATGTATGGAGAATCTCATTGAATCATTGGTAGCTACATTCATTATGTTGCTTAAGAAAATTTTACACAGTAAATTGTCAAGCTGTCAAGTTTCTTTACTCTTCATTTTAAAAGTTTTTTGTCAACCTGTAAACATTGTGCAACTGCTTTGTCTTAGTCTTCAACTAAATAGGCATTTATTTAAAACAACCAAAAAATAGGTCTATAAATGCTTTTGATTTATGTCATTATCAATACAGGGCAAAAAATAAAATAAAGGTAATATATTTAATATTGCAGTATAGTCTAAACAATAAGAGAATCAACTTCTCTGAAAAATGCCTTTACGAAACAACAGAATTCAACACCCCATTCTAATTGGAAGTGACTTTGTCATTGAAAAAGTTTTAGTTTATGAATTCAGAAGCTTTCAGTAATGTCACTTTGGGGTCCAGGGCTTAAAATCCCACAAGGTGACAACTTATGTGACTTATAAATGTAATTTAGGCAGAGTGGCAGTACTCTGTCATTTGTGTCAGTGATGTAAAATGCATTCTCAGTCCAATCCAGATTTACATGCACATGCTTGCTAGCGTGTTGTAATTGGACAGCTAAAATCCAGAGCAATAAATAAAACCTCTGTTGAGAAACACAGTGTATCTTATGTTATAGTGGAAATTTGAAGTGACAAAATGCTCTAAAGGAGTTAGCTTGGCAAAAACATGTTTTACTATCAGCCTCTTTCCACCATCTATCAACTAATCGCAGATTTACTGTTTGGAGAAGGCCTCTCTTGCACTCTCTTAATTTACAGTTTTTTCCTTTGTGGCCCAGACTGTCTTGTCCAACAGCTAGAGCTTTAACGGAAAATAATCCTCAATAATGACTTAAAACCTGTAAAACGAGTATGTTATAACATGGATTAATCTTAAGTGCCTTGCCCAAGGGCAGCCCTGGTATTTCCTGAAGGAACAGAGAGCGCAGAGAGGAACAGTTATTTCCTAAATTCTCCACTTTTTCTATAAACTTGGAATTTCATTCTGATTGTGCTTATGACTAACATTACTGGTTAATACTTTTCCTCTCTTGATGTCTAAATAGCATAGTGCCCTTTGGAGGTGCCCTTCCTAGTTGAATAAAATGTGCCCTCTGCCTGCTGGTTTTTCCTGCATCTGTTTCCCATCCTGTTGCCTGGGGTTTAAATTAGACCATCTTGAGTTTCCAGCTGCTGGGAACCCTGTTCCAGTGGCTGTAACCCTGAATGGATGAACCAGAGAGCAAAAAGAGGAAATGGGAAGGAACAAAGGGAATGAGACGGCTAGATTAGAGGGTATGTAGGTAGTAGCAAGCTAGAGACTTTTTTTGGTTTTGATTCCACAGAGTATTTTAAACAGTACAACAAAAGAAAATGTTTAGGAACAAAAATAATGGCACCCTTAACTAAATGTTGTGTAACCTTTAGAGACGAGCTCACAGCAAGACTTCTGCACCTGCCTACGGGTAATTTGGACCTTTCTTCTTAACCAAACTGCTCTGGCAGTTTTAGGTTTAAAGGGTACCTTACCTGGACTGCGGTTTCAGGTCTTTCCATAAGTGTTCGATAGAATTAATATCATGGTTTACAGAAGGCCACTTCAAAATTTTCTAGTATGGGCACAATGTTCTTCTCCAGACTTTTTTGAAAGTCTTGAGATTTTGGCTTGATTCTTTGTCTACCATTTGCACTATCCTTCTGTTTAGTCTGGGGATCGGTTTTCTACGCCCACATCAAGGGAGCTTGGCTGCACAAGGCTGCACCCTCTCTAAGCAGTCCCATGGAACATAATGTTCTTAATACTGTTGTCACACCAACATTAAGCTGGTCGTAGAGCATCTACCTTTGACATGCTTGCATTTTCCCCCACCTTAATAGGCTGCATGACTGATTATAATATTCAAGATCTGTGATGCTAATTACAGGAAACAGTTGGAAGTATCCCTATAATCCAATTATTTATAGTATTTTCTAGGGATGCCAACAAAAGTCCAGAAAATAGTTTAGAGGAAGAGTACTTATGTAAATTGGAAGTAAAACCAGTTTCTTGTTTGCGCAGGCCAATTTTGTCTCAGTACTGTGATTCATCTTGAGTCCCCATTGTATGCTTAGAATATTTTTGCTTAACTTGATCTGTGCAGCAAGAGTTGACAGCTGGTGTACTGATGTGACATAGATGCACTGTATATGTGTGGAGGAACACATGAATTGTATAATAATTTATTGCACAAATAAATTAACCGGAAAAGCAGATGCAAGTAGCAGAGCCATCCCTGATTCAGATGTCTAAGTCTAAGAGGTGTTCTTCTACACAGCAGTAGTGTAGCAGCTGTTCTAGTGACACCCAGTGGAGTCCATGAGTAATTGGTACTTGCCTTAAGCAAAAGACCATGAGTTAATGCTCTTATTTGTAGGAAAGGGGGGAAACTGTGAAGAGAGAGATCTGAGAAGTTTAATTAACCAGTCCAACTATCTCATTTACCTGTAAAGCCATTTAAGCAATGTTTAGATTAAGCAAGAAAGATACTGTAAAAAGCACTTTTAGCGTACTCACAAAAGTATAATCCTTGAAAGTATGCAAATGTGCAATTATTTTGTCCATGATTTTTTGATTTGATTCAAACACTGTTTTAGCAAAAACAATGTGATTTAATTAATTAAATGGCAATATTGTTAAAAAACATAATCAACTTTTTTTTGGTATAGCATCTCTACTGCAGGTTTTGTCATTTTCTGTGCACTTTCCCGCGTAGCATTTCTTCCTCGTGCTAATGCAGTACACAGAGGGTGCTAACACACACACACACACACACACACACACACACACGGCTATTGTGTATAAGTTGACAGGCTGGACAGTACTGTATTAAGACTCCTTTGCACTTGAAGTACCGTCAAGTTTTCAGAAATTTGATATCGACTTGGTACAGATGTTTTCATTATTGCGACTTCCCTACTTTAAAGATTAGTTTAAAGTGTAATTGGGATAGAGTTAGTGAGATAGGGAAGGGTTTAAAAAAAATTGAAAGATTTCTCTGTTGAAATGGAAAGACCTTCTTGATGTGAGTCCCTTCCCCTATAGAAACAGTTTAAGTATCTTGTTCATGGTAAGGGGTAAAAGGAAGTGTGAGATTGACAGGTGGATTAAAGCAGTGTCAGGACTAGAGTTATCTGTGCCAGAAGGCAAAGTATTGTCAGTCTGTTCCAACCGACATCTACAGTCATATTCGAGCTCCAGGGCTGTGATTAAAAATACGATTGGAAATGCAAGCTTCGAAATGTGGTTCCTATATAGGCTTAGCTTTAGAGAGAGGGGAGGGAGCTCAGACATCCAGCAGCACCTGGTAGTAGTGCAGCAGCTCCTTTGCATTTAATGGAGCCAGTTTTCATGATTTCAGAATATTATGAGGAGGCTTTTTGGGCACCTTCCATTGAAGAGATTCTGGGCACGTCTAACTTATTGGAGACCCAAAAACTGCTTCAGAGACTCGACAGTAATGGTCTGAGAATCCCGTAGGACAAGAATTAAAATGCTGTTGGGGAGAGGGATGTCTGAACTGCTGTGCTGCCACTCTGACCTAATTCCCAATAAGGGGCTCTCTAGAGTTCATGGCTACATGGCATTTAAAGCTTGTTTTAATGGCACCTTTTCCTTCATCATCAGTGTTCACTCACATTACTAGAAGAAATGGATCTTCTTCCAGAAAAATACACAAATATCACTTTTCCACAGTTTATTTCTTTTTAAAATAATTCATACAAATGCATACAGTCACAAACATATCTTTGTCCGGTTGTCGGTTTTGACCAAAAATAATATTTACTGTAGAATATAGAATATGTATACTGTATATTGCTACGCCTACTACTTTACCATAAAGGGGACCAAGGTAGGCAACAGTGGACTGTATTTCTATCAGGGATGGAATTTCAAGGAGCACCTTCACATGTTAAAGCTAGTCAGCTGTTTGTATTTGTGGCATCCACTGGTTTGAATGAGGAGTACTTACAGTTTATACTAGTAAAATACTACTTAGTAGAATTTCCTCCTCACAAATTGGCAGGCATCTGGTGAGGAAAGATTCGTTTTGGTCCAGCATTGCTTCAGGATTTGGGGCTCTTGCCTGAGGGTGATATTTAAATGTCACCTCAGTACCATCTGTATTAGACACCCCATTCAGATTCTGGCCAGTGAAAACCCAACACCAGCCTGGGCTGTGAAATACTTAACTATGGCTTGTGAAATGTCCATCCCTGATTGCTACTCTTACTACCTCACCATAAAGACGACCAGGTAGGCAACAGTGAACTGTTTTTACTACTCAGCTGCTGGTAGAAGGGGATCCAGAAAGCACTGTCACATAACTGGCCTGTTAGCAACACTAGTACTGGAATCAGTAATGAATATTCAAAAATAGAAAGGAATTTTTGACATTTAACCTTAGACATCACAACGTCTTCATCTTGTAGGGATGTAACAATTAAAACAGATCACTGGCTCCCTTTGAAGCCTTTTTACCTTATGTATTTATTTATTTTAAACTGTATAGTTGTGTTTTTAGATTTATTTGTAATGATGCCTTGTGGAGAGTACTACCCACCACCCCTCCTCCCAGTGCTGCTTTTTTAGACACAGATACAACCAAGTCACATTGACACAGGCAGGCAGAACACCATATGTACACATAGACATGGAGGCCACAGAGGGTGGCTAAACGGCATACTCAGGAAGGGCCCATCGTGAAAATTTAAAGGGATACTACACCGGAGAAATCTGTACGTTCTGACATGCTTTACTTAACTGTTCATAAACATATGATGTGTATCTGTATTTTGTGTGTTCACAAAAGCAGGTTGTTCCTCTTTCAAAAAGTTACTCAAACGGACGAGCCATAAAATAATTTTCAGAAGTTGATTTGGGTGCAGAACAAAATAAAGTCATTTGGTTTGACACAACTTCAGGCACACAACTTGTACTCATTTGTCAGTGACCATTCACTGGATGTGAAATCTGAATAAGCAAGATTATTTCTTCAATAGAAACTAAATATTGTTTTGGCAGAGTTCAGAGTTACTGATTTATAAAGTTGCTTTTGCGCATTTGTTTTCACTTAGTTGATTTTACGTATCCAAAGCTAGAAGGGAAACTTCATTTAAAAAAACTGATTTAGTAGCATGAAGCAGCACACAGACACAAAACTGTGCATCATTTGTAAAACTCTTTGTGGACTGGCACTGCTGTCACAGTGGATGTATTGATGTATTGAATCATTAGAAGACAGTCTCTCAGTGCATCATGGACAACCTGCTTTGTTTGCAAAGTCATTAATGCAAGCAATCTTGCAATAAAAATCTGGACTAGGGATGAAGTCATCCCAGTCAAGCATACCATTTTGCCACCTCTCTGCAACCTTTCCTCCCACAATTTGGGTCAAACATTAACACAAGTCCCAAGAGCAAAATCCCATGCTCCTTAAACATGACAAACAAAAGCAAACATTAGGTTTTTAGCTCTTGTTAAAGTTATTTTTCTAATGTATTGGGACAAAAAAAGGCAAGCAGGTAGAAAAACAAAAGCACTAAGTGGCATAAAAAGTAATTAAAAACAATAAAAAGAATATACCAACTGCGGAAATTTAATTTCCTGAGATGGTGTGCAAAAAGCTGCCTCTTTTGGGGATGGGGGTGGGGTTAGGGGGCGGACTTGTTAATTTGGGGACTTTAAAATAAAATAAACATAGTTGTACTCTTATGCCAGTTTGGCTACATAGAGAGATCACATTACCCTTGTTTTTGTTAAGACTGGATTACAAATATCAGTATCTTGTTGCGGTAAGTCTAAAAACTGTACACAGACAGGTTACATTCATTTCATAACCTACTACTTTTGCTTGTACATCAAACTAAGGAAAAGACAGAAAAAGGAGAGAAAGACATGAAACTTGCGCCTCTAACTTTGGACACACTACGGTCTAAGACAGGAGAATTTAATGCAATATTTGTTTTTGTTATTGTTGTTGTTGCTTTTGTTGTTGTAATGTTAAGATCAACCTGTCGACCTTGAGTCTTACAGCTTCTCTTAGCATTTCTGGTGGGGCAGAGGACGACTGCCCTGCTGTACGATTGGAGAGTCCAACAGCCATCCACACCTCCTCTTCAACCTCTTTATTATCCTTTTCTTCCACTAGCACCTGAAATTGTGAACTGGCTGCTGGGAACCAATTGCCAGAGAGTTGTAAATCAATAGTTTTTGGGACCGAAACTTGTTGATCTGACACTCTGGGAACTTGTCTGCTAACAACTTGTCACTAGGGAACGTATCGCTTTGACACTGGTTGTCATGACAACTGCATCTGTCACCAGACAACAAGGACAAGTGTGTGTGGCTACAGTTGGTCATTTGGATGCTGCTCTCTGTCACCCTCTGGTGGCTTCACTGTGTTTTGTCCGGGGGACGGGGCATGTGGAGGGTGTGTGACAGCAGGGGGAAGGGTGTGTGTGATGGCCACGGTGCTGGGCACAATGCCTTCAACAGGAGGTGGGAGACCACCAGCTGGCAAGTTCACCACACCTGGGGTATACCTGGAAGATAGAGAGCGACAAAACTGAGAGTTTAACATAAATAACAGTGACGAGTTCTATATCACATTGTCTACATGATTCATTGAAAAGATAATTCCTCTGATGTTTTGATGGAGATGGTGTGCTGTCTTAACGCATCAGTCCATAATAGACCATAGACGTTCAAATGGTTTAATATCTGTGGACACAGGTTACATTTCAAATCATTTCCCTACTCACTATGATCCATGATGAATTCAGGGGATTTCCAATCACCTGTGTTTTGGAAGCCTTCTGTGCAATGCGTGTTCTTTCAAGTGTTTATAATATGTAAAAGGATGGCCCAAAAGAAACAACATATAGTTTTGATAAGTGTGGTTTTGAATCACATTTTTGCCTTAATTTCTGGTAGGGCAAAAACAAACCCAAAAAATCTTAAAAATCATAATTCGTCCTGAACATTGGAAACAAAATCGAAACTGTATTTTTTGGCCATATAGGATTAATGCTCCCTATTACAAAGCCACTGTATGCCCGTCCCAAGTGTCATATCTCAAATTCACCTGGACGGGTTTAACAGTCTATTCCACATATTGCACCCATGGCTAAATGAAAAGCAATGTTTCACTGGCTTCACTTCCTGTCTCAGATATTTTGTAGCCACTCTTTCCTGTTCTATATTGATCTCCGCTACTTCACACACCTCATTGGATGTGATTAGCTTTACCTGTTCCCGTCCCTACAGCTCTTCCCATAGTTCCTTGCCAGATCCTCTGCATTTCTTCCCTTTGTCTGCCTGATTGTGTTTTGTTGACTCTGTTACCTGATTATTAGGTCTGAGGTCTGGTTTGCTTTTCAGTCTGTCTCATAGTCATTTTCTGTGTGCTCATTTTTTGTTTATGGGTAACCTTTGTTTTGTTGTTTCCCTAGTTCATATATTTACATTGATGTTTAGGTTCTTCAGTTCCTGTAAGCCCACTCACTCGCTACTTGCTTAATCATCCTTGTTAGTTTCACGTTTTGCTCTCCTATTCAGATTCTTAGTTTCCAAAGCCCTGATTCGTGTTTATTTTCTAGTTTCCTGTGTTTGTATTAAGGTTCATATTCTTTAGTTTTGCTGTCCCTAGTTTAAGGTTATTTCCTAGTTCATGTGTCAATGCTCTAAGTTTTAGCTTCACCATTTTGATTCATGTTTATTTCTTTATTCTTCAGTTTCCAGCTCCACCTTTGTTTAATCCCTTAGTTTGTGTGTCTATGCCCGTGTTAGGTTCTTGGTCTTGACTTTAGCCTTCGATAATTGTGCCAGTTTTTGTTCTTTTCGTTGGAGTGAACTGTTGTTAGTCTTTCCTACTCTCTCTTTCACTGTATTTGGTTTTTTTTTAATTAGATATATATTGTTTTGTCCTTTCGGCATATCCTGTGAGTTAGCGCATCATTGTCCGCGTGTTGATTTGGCAGAGTTTTTATGCCGGATGCCTTTCCTGACTCAGCCCTCCACAATTTCTACCGGGCTTGGACCAGCACTTCACAGCTTGGGAGCTAGGGATGGGAACGGGAACGGGCTGTTAGGGGTTCAGTGTCTTGCCTAGAGACACTTCAACATATAGCTGAGGATCGAATCCATTTCTCTGTATTTGTTGAGGTTTAATTTTACTGCCTCACTACCTCTCATCATTTTGCACTTGGGTCCGCCCTTAATACAAAACCTGACCTTCACCTCTATTGTATTGGGGTGAATTCATGTGAACTGATCACTTATAGCCCTGTGATAGATTAGCAGCTTCTGATTGAGCTGTAAACATACAGAGATGCTGTCCCATAAATGCCATGTCCTGGTTTTCTTATGCCGTGTAATCAGTTCTGCCATAAAATATGTAAGTTCTAACGCACTGTATTTTCTGATTAAATAAAGCAGTACATGCTTTGTACGCAATACACCACTTGTGAAACAGAAGCCAAACATCCTCCTGTCATTTGTAGTATCGAATCCAAATGATTTGAAGAGGGCTTGAAAAGAATTTGAAAAAAGATGCTGGCTACTACAGGTATCTTATCGAGTTGTTACCTGTAAGCCCCATTGAGCTCAGGGTGGACGGTAGCTGGGTCAACTCCTGCCCAGTGGTTGTTTTGAGTAAGAAACTCCTTATTCACACAATTCTTCAGACTATCTGGGATACGGCCTGGAAAACAAAGAGATGGAGAAAAAGAGAGACATATGAAGTACTGAAAAAACTTAATCTAATTCCCTAGTTTTTCATAGTGCACTCTAGGGAACTAGTTAGTGTTACTGCACTTCAGAACAGGTGTGATATACACATTTTTAACCTATACAACTTTCTGCATAGACACAAAAGTTGGGCTTAAGCAGTCCAGTGGCAAGCATACTGAGTCACAGGGGAAACCACAATGGGGAAAAAGGAAAGAATCAGAAATAGAGAATAAAAAAAGGGAGGTTGTTAGACTTTCAAAGCCCTTGGAATCCCTTGCTAAAAGAATAGGAAGAAGGGTTTATGTTTGACTGCTGCAGAACACCTAAGAATATCTCTTTGTAGACGTGTGTTTGCATTTTTCAGCACTGGTCATGCTTTCTATCAATTTGTGCATGTGTGTGTGCACTACCTGTGACAGCTCTTCGGATTTCCCTGGCTGCCTCCTCTCTCATCTCCAGTGATGCCTGTTCACTGTACCAGGCAGCATGTGGGGTGCAGATCAGGTTGGGTGCATCCTTCAGAGGGCCCTGACTGAAGCTGGCACAAACAAGCAAGCAAACAAAGCATTTTAGCTGGAAGAGAGGAGTTTATAAATGGTTGTATAATATTTTTAACTTGTGTTACAGGTTAACTTCACACTTAATTTGAAGCTTTGAAATTTTGGGAACTTAGAGGATAGCTAGGGTCTTTCCCAAACATCTATTGTATAAAGTGTGCAAACCTCCTTCATTCCTGTTTGATTTGGTAGTCTGACCACTGCCAAAATACATATTTTAAAGAGAATAATAAATTAAGATGCCTTGAATAGAGGTTAATCTTACCTAGCAGCTGTCCTGTAGAAGGAAATGCCCTCTGGGAGGAGGTTTAGACAGCTCTAGTTTTAATCTATCCAGCTTGAAAGGAGGAAGCACCTTAAGGCTATTTGATTCTTGAATGCTAAACCTCTGGCACTTTGTCACTAAAGCACATTTTGTCAGTAGGAAGCTTTGGTAATAAGAGCCCATAGTGATATTTTTTAAATAGCTTATTTTTGTTTGATCTCAAGTTAAAGTCCAAAAAAATCTTCAACACAATGAGGCTGAAAATCTTAACATTTGACATAATTGCTTCAAACTTCATAAATGACTCAAATAATGAAACTGTTAAATGACTCAAATAATGAAACTGTATTTTTTTATTTTTCTGTCTGTTGACTAATCAAGCTGTTCTACAATCTGTAACCACTTCGTGTTGGAATATATAACTCTTTTGTCAAGAGCTAACAATTGGTTTATTCATTCTTTGGTTCTTAGAAAATTAATTTGCAACTATGTTGATAAGCAGGTAATAATTGCAAAAGTCCTCATGTTAAAACCTCTCTGATGTGGTTAGGGTTAGACTATCTTTAAGTCTGGGAATGTCAATTGTTGGCTGTTTGCTCAGATTTAACAACAATACATAGAAAAGGTAATAATGAAAATTAGCTTAAAAGTATTCATTCATACCTAATTTTGCATTGAATTGTATGAAACTGTATATTTGTAATTAGCAGATGACATTTCATTCAGTCACAACATTAGTTAGCATATAAAAAAAATTTCTTACCTGAATGGTTCTGTCTCATGAACATCCAGAGCTGCTCCACGTATCCTCCCTTCCTTCAGAGCCTGTGCCAGGGCCTTCTCATCGACTAGACCCCCCCTGGCTGTGTTCACCAGGAATGCCCCCTGACGCATCTTTAACACATGTGTTGCTATATGTTATGATACGCACATTGTTATATGTTACACAGGAAAGGTTTTTCTCCTAACGCAGATCTGTTTTTGACGTTTAGAGATAGAACAATGTAGAAAAAAACACTTTATAAAAAAAGGTTATACTTTCCCTCATGCATTTGTACATTTACACTTACATACATTCATCTGCACATAGACAGCGTTTATAAATACAGAGGGCTCTTGTCCCTCTATATTTATCTACCTGCTTGATAGTGAAGTCGTTGATAAGGTGGTGGTTGTGTTCGTTTAAACTGCAGTGTAGAGAGACACAGTCTGAGTGGAAGAGCAGGTCCTGAGGAAGAAAAGAAAAGTGCCAATAAATCCCAGTCCTCTGTTCACACTTCGTACGGCAGCTCAGTTATCACTTCACAGCAGCCGAATTAAAATAGATTCACACTGAGATGTGCAGCTAAATACGGAAAAGAGCTTTCATGATGCATGGCTGCAGTAAGTGCCAGTGAACACCAGAGGGGCCGTGCACTTTGAGTAGGCAGAACAGCATCCTGGCGAATGCTCATTTGTTGCAGTGGGTGCTGGAGAAAGCGTTTTTTTTTTTTTTTTTTTTTGTCGACAAAGTCAAAAGAGACTTGATTTTTTTTCCCCCTTTAGGATAAAGCAGGTTTAGTCTGAATCACTTTAAACACTTTGCTAATGCTGTGTTCTTAACAGGTTTTAATGTTGAAAATGGTTCTAAGATGAGATATTGCTGCAATGGAAGAAATTATTTGCTAACACAGATGGTTTTTGCAAAGCAACTTAATGAAAACTGTCAGAATCCTTGTTAGAAACCTGTATCAACAGCTAAAAAAACAAGACATAGTCTTTTATTGTTGGCAGTGGTTGTCCATGTTGGTCTGCTTTTATGTTGATAGATTTTTATTAACACTGACTTACTATCCTTTAGCTTTTAGTTGTTTCAGGGTTTGCTGATAGTGAAAATTAATCACGCTACAACCTGTAAAATGAACTGCTTATGAATGTAAAAACAATTTCTAAAAATGCTACATCAGTCAGGTGGTTGCTCATTTCACAGAAACAAAATGGCCAAAGTCATACCCCTGTGTGTGTGTGTGCGTGCGTGCGTGTGTTACCTGTAGTGTGGTGACCCTTTGTAGTCCCAGGGATCTTTCTACACCGTCAGCCAAATAAGGGTCATAGAAAATCACATTGAAGCCAAAGGCCTTGGCTCGCAGGGCTACAGCCTGGCCCACCCGACCTAGAAACACATGAATACACATCATTTTATACACACACACACGCGACATTTAGACAAATTGCACATAGATTCATTTACAGAGAACATAACTTAAGGTAATAGTTGACTCCTACAGTGTGTAAATTAAATAATGCTATGGCTAAACAGATCTGCTAATTATTACTGGAAAAAAGCTCAAACTGTACAGAGAAGAGATTTAAATTCTGCTCCTGGTTTAATCTGCTTATAGTTTATTGGCAGTAACTCCATTGGAAGCCAATTTAGCTGAGCTTAGGACAGAGCTTCCTAACAGGAAACTGGGAGGAGAGAAGAAAAAAGCACATTTTTTACTCTGTGGCAGCCTGCTTGACACTGCACTTGTCGGCTACTTGAGTAGGTACAACTGTTCAGCTGCTTGTTATTGCAAATAGCTAATGGCCACATGGCAGCAAATCAGTGCATTTAGGCAAGTATACATGGTCAAGAGAATCTGCTGAAGTTCAAACTGGTCATCTAATGGGATTTTCACACACAACCATCTCTGGGGTCTACAAAGAATTGTCTGAAATAGAAAAAATATCAAGTGAGACACAGTTCTCTGGGTGAAAATGCTTTGTTGATGCCCAAGATCAGAGGAGAACGGCCAGACTGGTTTGAGCTGATAGAAAAGCAACAGCAACTCAAACAACCACTTTTTACATCCGAGGTATGTAGAAGAATAGCATCTCTGAACACATGAGGCACCAAACCTTAAAGCGGATAGGCTGAAGCAGCAGAGCACCACATTGGGTGTTACTACTGTAAACTACAAACACGAAACTGAAGTTGGGCATTATTGAATGCCACAGCTCACTCGAGTATAGTTGCTGACCATGTTCATCACTATATGACCACAGTCTACGTTTGGTGGCTACTTCCAGCAGGATAGCGCACAATGTCACAAAGCTAAAATCATCTCATTCTCGTTTCTTGAACATCACAATGTCCACAGTCACCAGCTCTTAATCCAGTAGAACATCTTTGGGTGGTGGATGAGGAGATTTGTCTCACGGAAAGTGGCCAGTGATTGCATATCCGTCTGACTGTCCAACCAAACTGTGTACTGCAAATCAGAGACTTCACTGAAAAGGCTTTGCTCACCGAGCCCTATGAGTCCCAGAGTCTCTCCCCTGATTCTCGCAGCTCCTGATGCCACCTCTCGAATCTGCTCAACGCTCTGAACCCGTGTTCCCTCCCGGAGAGCCTGGCATGATAAGAATGCATTGATGTATGTAAATATGACACGAACAACGTACTTTAGCACGATTCAGGTATATTTTGTAGCATGAGGACTTTTCACTGGATGACCAAAATCTAAATCCTTTTAGATATTATAATCATGACTTTAAAATATAAGTCTAAATAATGATTATTATTCAGAACTGATTTGAGAAACAAATCATTTTACTGTACCTTCTATATCTTACATCAACGTCTTTCAAATACAGCAACATTCTAAAGAAAATGAAATGTTTCAATTTTGCCGTTTTGTCAGTAAACAGTTATTAGTAATTGTTTTAACTAAAATGGTGACAACCAGATGTACACCTCTAACTAAAACATTTGGAATTAGTTCACTTAAATAAAAATAATCTCAGTCCCTTTTATCAGCCACACAACGCTACAAACCTGGTGCAGCCAGGTGGTGCGTCGGTACAAGGTGAGGATATGACACAGTGTGGAGTCCGCCGTCTCTTCCACTGAGGCTGCTGGCATATTACATACAGCTATGCCTGTTGGAGCAGAGAGCAGATAAGGATTACTAATGGGTTTTTTGTGCCATTTGAGGAGGGAGATAAAGTTTTGGCAGAGAGGTGCAGGCTAAATGCGTGGTGTCAGCAGATTTCTCCACACACATTACAGGGAACTTTCAAATGTCAGCCTCATGCTGGAAGAAGATAGGGGTAAAGCGATGGCTGTTGCAGGAAATACATGGGTTTCTTTTCCAGTTTTTCCTGTAAATATTATTCACTTGAAAACATAATTGGAAGGTAGTAAATTTATTTTTTTAAATAGCTTTTTTAAACTTATAAATTTACTGGCTAAGGACGTAACAGCAACCCCATGAGAGTGAAGAGTTTTATTTGATTTATTTATTTGTCCTTTAAGCTTCTCCTGTGAGTTCAGGGTCGACACAGCGGATCATTGGTAGCATGTTGATTTGACAGTTGTTGTTTTTTTACGCCGGATGTCCTTCCTGACCCCCCACCCCCACCCCCAATTTCTACCAGGCTTGGACCCGCACTATACAGCTGGAAATGGGAAAGGACTGTTTGGGGTTCGGTGTTTTGCCCAGAGACACTTCGATATATAGTCGTGACCATAAGAAGTGCGACACGATATATACAAAATATGGAATTTGGAAAATAGGACCAAAACATACAGATACGTTTTTTATTTTTAAAAGGCTTTCGGATTAAAGGGATTTTTTTGAGAATTTTGGTTGTTTATTGACAACTTAGTAATAAATAAGTAAGCATATACTTTATACTAAAATACTTTAAATGCATACTAATATGCTAATATACTATACTAATATACTTTATACAATATATATACAATATATACAATATAATAAATTGTATTTTTGTTAACCTATTATTATATATTATGTATATATTATAACTATATTATAGTAATTAAAAACACTAACGTCATTTTGTCAACAAAGTATATAAGATTGATTACAATTATTAATACATAATTTTTTCCCTCCAGGAATTTGCAATCTTGGATTTGAATTCTGTGCAACCTGCAACAATCAAAAGTATTAGCAAACTCCTGGAGAGGCTAACAACACTCATCTAAATAGTTTGGAATATAATACTAATAACCCTAATATAATTTGAATCAACAGACCCACTAATAAGTTACCTTTTATCAAATTGGATAAACAAACAATGTTAATTCTGCAGCAGACTTAAACCTGACTCAGTTTTTGCAGTGCAGGAAGTTGTCACAAACCTTGACATACATGCTTGTGCTAGATTACTTTGTAACTGTGATTGTGGAATTCATTTGCTACACAGTTGATGCTACAATAGAATACTATTTGCCAATGAAGAATAAGGTTTTAATGCCATTGACACTTGCAGGCTTCTAGAGATGTTGAGGTGTTTCTTTGTGTACAGTGTCTGTGTATGTGTACGTGTGTGTGTATATGTGTGTGTTCTCACCCAGTTCCCCAGCCGATTTGATGTCAATGTTGTCATAGCCGCTGCCTATGCGCACAATGATACGTAGTGCTTTAAACTTCTCTAGGTCTTCTCTCATTAGAGTGATGGTGTGGTACATAAGAGCTCCTACAGCTTCATTCAGTACCTGAACACAACAAAACGCAACACAACACAGTTAAAGTTAAATATTTAAAAATAATAAAATATTAAATTCTGTAGCCTAAATGCGCCTGTTAGTACACACACAAAAATCAAACACATGATTGCACATGAGCACACTTTCGTCTGTTTGCAGAACAATATGGTTCATTGGCTTCATTAACACGTCAGCACAAGTCAACCATGGTTTTGTGGAAAATAACTTTAAAGCAAGTGTCAGCAGTCACAGTTCGGTGAATAGCCACCTTTTTTTGTCATTTATGTCATCCGCATGTCTTGTTTTTGAATATGTCTGCTTCCATAGAACAACTTCCTTTACTGAATATTACCAGAGACTGAGATAAAAATGTCTAAAAAGGTCTGTTGTTCTCCTGGGGTCAGAAAGATGTATTTTTGTCATAATGTACGGTGACATATTATGACTTAAACGCAGCAGATAATTTGAATAGGAATAGGAGAAGAAGTCTATTTAAGAAAATCAGTGCATCGCATTTCACCTTTTAATTGGTTGTCATTTAATCTTACATTGTTTTTGTAACGTTGCCAGCTGCCCGCTTCATCATGTGCAAGAGAGGATGAAAATGACACGCAGTTCAATTACAATAAAAAAAGCCCTTTTAATTACACAATGAGGTGGCCGCTTACTAGAGTACGCCAGAGAGCAATAGATAGATGGTGAATGAGGGTGAGCCATCTGTTTCTCACACGCTGTGGCCTACTGAGCACGCTCACAGAGAGTGTGCCTGGCAGACACCCAGAACGAGACGCAACCCTGCCAGACATACAAACCCATTTACAATCCACAGTGGCTGTGGCAAGATCTGAGCATGACCCACATTTTAAGTCTGCTTCCTGTACTCTTCTTTACTCATCTTCATTTATTTACTTTATTGTCTTTCTTTAACTTTGCTTCATCCTTGAACTTTTTTATTTTCCTTACTATGAAAAGGTAAAGTTTTCAACAGCAAACATTATTTTGATAACTTTAGATCATCTGATGATTTTTGACAGAAATGAGAAATGAGGTGGTTAATGAGAAGAAACAGGAAAACCTTTCGACAAACAAGCTTTGTCTCATTATATAAAAAGTTATCCACACTGTAGTTACTGTGTACCTAGAAAGCCTATACTAGCTGCCTCTTTATGCATTTCTAGTGGTTTGTTATTAAGATAACTAGATACAAAGAAATAGTGCAAACACCTTGATGGTGTGATGGTGGCTTTGCAGCCACAGATTCTTTTTTTTTTTTGCACTTACAGTTGCACTCAGAAAACCCTGACATCTCTCAGATTTGCAGAGCAGCTTCAGTCTTTCAGACTCTCTGGTTATACTTATTATATGACTGATGTAAATGTGACATAAATGGTAATTTTTCCTGATCACGTGATGTTATTTGTCATTCAACGAGGAGATCGTGCCATAGGGACGCCGTATTGTTTTAGGTCAGTCTGGAAGTTTGTATCACTCTCGACAAGAAGCCAATGGGATTTTTCCATTAGCTTTGAAATTATTGCAGAAAAAAAATTTATGTTGTGGAATATGTGCGCGAAAGTGCTACCTCGAGTCTGTGTTTAAGGAACCATTCCTACAGCACTCTTATGTGCACCTCATTGCATGCACTGTGTGAAAAATAATGATAATATTCTGCTTGGTGTCCTGTTTTTTGTTTTTGTTTTTTGATTGTGGTTTGTTTTTGTTATTATTATTTTTTCATATACAGTTACCAAAGCCCCACCGAACGTCTAAATGTAATTGTAATTGATTTTGAGCTGGAATGGAGGAGAATTTTACTATGTGTTCTCAATCATAACAAATGCACCATCAAATATAGGATGTGTGAGAGATTTTTAAGAATTGATAAAATGCTTCTAATTTTCATCAAACCTTGACACAAGTTAAATTTGGTAGTTTACTGCTGAATTCTTATCATGACTGTATAAATGCATACAGGCTTATTAAGACAAGTGCTTAGAGGCAAGTACTTGGGAGGGTATAAAGGTCTCTATCTCTGCTGAAATCAGGATGGATGTGCTAGTTATTATAAAAAAGATAAAACCAAAGTCTAACAAGTAGATAAAAATGGTCACCCACAGACAGTAAATTCAATTTAGATAATTTTACATCCAGCTGGAAAGTTGATGTTCCCTGGGCATCACAGAACTCTATTGTCTGTATATATTTGTGTGTGTGTGTTGTGTATGTGTGTCTTTTTACATTGTTTAGTTAAGTGTGTTACCTTCTCATGGATCTCCTGTGTGGACTGAGCGTCACAGAAGGCCACAGTTGCTACGTCTTTCAGGATGGGCATCTCCACAGTGCAGTCACGCCCGTCCAGCAGTGCCACCAGGGGGCGTGGATGCATGGGGCCATTCATGATAGGTGGCCTGATGCCTACACAAAACAAAAAAAAAGAATAAAAACCTGTCAATTGGGCAGAATAAAAGTGGCAGAGAAGAGAGTAGTCAAAATTGTTAGAGGCTGTGTAGAATTACATTACATTACACGATCCTTTCTTATCGTTTGGATGAAATACCTACACAGCTGCCGTATCTGGCAGAGAAATTAGAAATCTAAAACATTCCTAAACTGATGATATGTGGTAGCTGCCCAGCATGGATGAGGCACTTTTAATCCCATAATATCTCTGCACTTGAGTGATGGAGTTGCTATGACCGTTGTGACAGTAAGTATAGAGGGAAAATTAGCCGCAGAGCTAATTCCTATGTGGGGGCTCACGTCTTACAGCTGTTTCCTTCTTATTGCTTTTAAGGTTTTTACTGTTTTAGTTTAGTTGAGTTTTGCACAGGCACAGGCATTTATGTTGAGGGAGCCAAGAGCTCAGATGTGTTAGTCAGTAAACCCCTCCCCTTCAACCTTTCCACAGGATTTCTTAATAAATCACCTTTTTTTTTCATTACCCTGAAAGGGCTGCCAGACATTACAGGGGGTATTTAACAGGGCAGATAGGCCCCACTAGTGGGCTCTTTGTTAAGGTTTAACAAGAGCAGTGGCCAACGGGAGCTGCACTTATCAGATTTTCTTACCTATTCCACACCCCAGCAGTCTTCCTGGATCTCTGTCTCCTCAGTTAACTGAAGGTTTAATGATGTCAGATAACCGACAGACAAAGACATTGATTGGCAGATTGAGATTCAAAAGAAAATCTAAGCATAGGTAATTGGGTCTCTCTGACATGCAAAGCTTTAAAAGGTCTCAAAAACACTGTAGATGAAATAAATGTAGTTATGCCTGTTTCTGCTGATGCCAACTCTTCCCATCACTCATCTCTTCTTTTTCAATCTCAGCTGTGCAGGCTGACATCTCAAATAAGCAACTGCCTCTGTCATTTCACTCAAAATATTCCTCCCTAAAATGTCCTTACAACTCAAGACTTCCACATAGAGGATTTTCCAGTGGCATGGGCTAACATCACGAGAAAGTAGCCAAATCGTATACGTTTTTAATTCCAAAATCAGCAATGTACAAAACCTTGAATGCCAAGGATCCTTGAGAATTTGACTTGTGGACAGAAGTTTGGCAGCTCTGACGCCGCAAATTATTTTGAAAGATTTGGGCAGGGAAACTGAGCAGCACACTCCCCTCAACAGCTGTCATTAAGTGGCCCATAAGCAAAATAAATTAAAGGAAAATTTCCAGCTGGAGTTATACAATGAATATGTATCAGTCTCCGAAATTCAGTGCTTTCTACTAGTATTGTTGCCCCAAAGCACCGCAATTTGCTTCTTTTCATTGCTTCGACCTGCTGCTACTACTAAATCTTTGTAATTAATTTAGTAAGCTCATGCCTCCAAGGAGTGATGTTAGAAGTACACAAACTTGCAAGTACTTGGCTAAAAACGCTGCAAATGTACTACGTTATCGCTTTAGATTCTTTCCTGAAGTTGTAATTCTAAGGTGCTTAATCCGTAATAATAAATCATATATATCTTATTTATTTGTTTGTTTGGATGCAAAGGGTGCTTTTCTAAAATGTGTTTTTGCAAGGGAATTACTGCATACAGTCATTTTTGGGACTTTACCACTGATAAGGTGAACGTAGTATTTACAGTTAGCTTAAGGTTTAGTTGCATGTGGTTATAGGTTGCAACATGGCTAAAACAGATCATTACACAACCAGAAATGATGTTTGATCATCCTGAATCAGCAACATAGTCATTCCTCTGTCTGTAAGTATTTACTGTACTGTAAGTGCCTACATTATATTATTCATATAAGCATTACAGTAAAAGGTAAATGACCACATTCCTGTTTTCTATACTGAGTTCGCTTGTTGTTGTACTGACAACTTGTCGTGTTTAAATCTTTAAGGTATGAACACAAAGGTGGGCCATGTGTTTTTAGCTGTTAAAACAAAACTGACAAATAATAGACTGCGTATTCCCTGCTTTCAAAAGCTGCACCCAAGCAACTATTCACAACTTACACAATCCACCACTCAATTCCTGTAGTGTCTTCTTATTTTTTGGCATCACATTACAGTGTGAAATTTGATCTGATGTAGCAGAACCATAAGGTGAAACTGCCTCATGGCCTGGTAAAACATTAGCTTCTCCTAATAGGATTTGCATGAAAGTTATTGCATTTGAACAGCAATTCAACGGTGCAAAACTGAGGAATTGGAATTCAAAAAGAGCAAAAAGTACTCAACGCTGTCTTTATAGTAACTCAAATTTAAAACTGGGATGCTTGCCTGTCTGTGCTGCACTTGCCAATGTTTCGGTCAATATTTGAATAAACACACCTAGATCAGAGTTGTGGGTTGCTATTAAGAAGGCGTGATGCTCATTTCAATAAAATACTGAAATCTAGCCGGTGTAGTCAGTTTTGCTTTTCAAAAGTAACAGAGATTCCAGTCATTGCTGTAGCTCACACTTGGTCAGTGTGAGGGAGGAAATAGCTCTCATTCCAGCACCAAGCATGACCTTGAGAGGACCAGCATTACTGACTGCTGAGTAGCAATATACTACATAATAAAACAACTGTTCATTCTTTCTCTCTCTGTCTCTCCCACACACACAGACCTAAGTTCAACATTGTAAATATCAATCCACTGTCTTTGAATAACTTAAAATATTACTCAAATGGCCATTATCTCCCAGTGTCTTGTATTTAATGTATTTTCTTGCTTTTTCGTCACATTAAACACTCATTAAATTTTTCATTATGTTAAATAATTGCTCAGACTTTTCACTGACTGCTCAGTTCCTAAACTCTCTTCAGTCTCTACTCTTCCTATCTTAATTATATTCTGTACTCCAGTATACATTCGGTTTCTCTCTCTCTCTACCCCCATATAGCTGCAGGGTTGGGTGACTGCTGGGAGCTTTCACTGTGCAAACAGGCCTCTTCACAGCCAAAAGGACCAGAGCTCCAGCTCTGCTCTTGCCATCTATCCAGGGTTTCTCTGCAACTATGCTTTGATTCAGATTCACCACTGTATTTGGTAAACATTTTAGGCACTGCAGCAATGCAGTGGTAGTGATTTGAAGCCAAGGAAACATCAAAAATGGAAAAAATAGTTGTTGATAATTGTTCACAGCAATAGTAATAACCATCTGCCTGTACAGTTTGTGCCTAAGGGCCTGGGATACCGATTACATAAAAATTGTGTCTCTTGGAAAATTTGTAATCAGAGCAAAGATACGCAAACACTATTTGAAGAACATTTTAGAGATGGAATATGCATCTGTGGCCAACTGCTGGGATTGCAGCATGGGAGCCATTTGGAAAGCCCTGCACCCTGCCCATATTCAGCTGTCACTGGCCAGCTCAGAAAAACAGCTGGATTCTTATCCCAGAAGGGTGAAATGGTGTTCTCAAACCATCATTTAACATAGAAAATGCCAAGGATCAGCATTTCTTGTGCATGTTAATTGTGCTGGTAAATGGAAAATCTGCCAGCATCAGTTGAAAATACATTTTATTCTTTATGTACTATCTTATAATATACAAAAGAAACATTCAGCATTAGTAAGGAAATGAACGTCCAAAATTGTCAGTATTTTTATTTGTCAATTAGTCATTAGAGCCCTTTCCCATCCCCAGCTTTGAAGTGCTGGTCCAAGCCCGGTAGAAATTGGGGAGGGTTGCGTCAGGAAGGGCATCCGATGTAAAAACTTCAGCCAAATCAACATGTGGACAATGATCCGCTGTGGGGACCCTGAACTCACGGGATAAACCAAAAGGACAAGAAAAAAAAAGGTCATTTAATTGATAATGAAAGTACTACTTTCAGGTCTTTAATAAAATTCTATTGAAATGTTAAATATGATACCCTTTCAGATCAAAGCAAACATTTTTAAACAATAATCCAAAACTGAACATGTTACAGCTTCAGTGTTTTCTGTTTTTTTTTTTTTTTTTTTTTTACTGCAAGACCTCTGGGAGAGTTTCTGACAGTACCTGCGATCACTCAGCTGGCTTCAACTGTAGCAACCAACCATCAAGCCACAGCACAGCTGGTCTATAATGTTACAGGCTTTCCTGACATGCAGCAAGATGGCATGGTTTGAAAAGCCCCTTTATTCTTGTCTTACGCCTCCTCGATGTTGATTTCACTGTCCCTTCATCTCTAGTAGCCTTATTTTTAGATCTCAATCTCTCATTTCAGTCTCCTTTCTTCCCATTTTCTCCTGTCCCAGCCATATCTCTAGTATTATGAAAAGCTGTGTTATATATTTTTGGAGTATTTGTATGCTTAAAAACACCTACAGTAAATGTCCAGCTCTGGAGTGTTCAGGCACGTTTGTGGAGTCTTTCATTCTTTCCTTTTGTCTTCCATCTCTCCCAGCCCACATTTAGTTCCCAGGGAGGAAAGATGAGAGGAGAGGCATCTCGCTTACCACCATTTTTTTCTCCCAACACACACACATCCTGCCCCCACCACAAACACAGAAATACAGGTGCACACTCAGCACTTGTCCTTAAACTAAAATTATGCATGTTTTTCCTTTTACTTTATCTAAAACACTGAGACTTGCATACACACATTTAATCTGCAGGTACTTTTCAAGCAATTTCAGGTTTGTCAACTTTCTGTTCATATTACTAAGTCACCAGCAGCAAACAGAGCAAGAGAAACTTGTCTTCATGTGCAAATGGAAGGAATTCAGTTATGGTTGAAAGTTCCATGTTCAGCTTTACATAACTACTGTAAAACATTATATGGACATAAAGCTAAACAGTGGGGTAACCCTTGCACTTTTTGGGGGGTTAAATTATAAATAATTTCCAACCTGTAGCCACCATAAAAAGAAGAAAACAGTTTTTCATTACTCCACATACAGTGTGGTGGGTGTCACCCATAGACATTTATTTGCAACCAGCACTCTCTCAGAGGAATACTTATAGAAATCTACTACTTTGAAATATGAGGTGTAAATGGATTATTATATTGTTCATATTGGATAAACTCTTAATATCCCTTTATTAGAGTTGGCTTATGATATATAAGTCAATATATGACTGTTCAGTGTTGCCCATATGAACTATATTTTTTGCATAGTTACCTATAAATATTAAGTTCCATGAAAAAGTTATTGGATGTTTGTAAGACAAATCACATCCATATCTATGTGTTTGTGTGTGTGTAAGAGAGAAAGGGGATAACATTTTGTGTATGGTAACATTATTTGCAAATCTCTGCTCAGCTTGATTTCCTGCTACATGGCAACCTGCTGGCTTAGCTGTTTCATCTCTAGATCTCATAGTAAACAGAGTTACATGACTCTGCTGACCTATAAATTATTAACATGAATTAATGTTTAAGAGTATTTTGAGCTTTTTTTTTTTTTTTTTTTTTACAGTCTTCCTACTAATGGTCATTTTTGGATGTTACATTGCAGGCTTTTCAATTTTTTCTGTACATGATGGCACAGTTATTTAGACACCTGTCTAGACTGCCACGTTTCATAGTTTCATTTCCCATATTTACAGAATTAGCATTTCTTAACAAAATGTTCCTTGTAGTTAATAGTAACTGACAACCCCTACATTTGCTAAACTTGCATTTGCATTCGCAACCCAAATGCCTTGCAACAGCAGCTAGGAGAGTTTTCACTTTTGCTTCCTCTATAATTCAAGCGTGTTCTTATAAACATTAGACATAATGACCTATGCAGTATTTTAAAAGACACAAACAAAAAAATCTGAATTAATGTGTTTTGTGTAGTGTGTTATAATGATAGCCACAAATGCAGAAGAACTGGAACATCTGTGCACTATTGCCAAAATAGATCTGTAATAAGATAACAATTAGTCCATTAAAACAAGTTGTCTGTTGCAGTTTGAGTCCCTGTTTTGTGGAGGTATGCTGTATGTATGCTAATGCTGTGCTATCACTACCAATTGACATTGGATTGTGGTTTTTTTTAGTTGGCAACATGTCCCAACATGAGCAGTTTCCTTGATTTTATTCCACAACATTATAACGAATCTACAGGCGCTCTCTTGGTGGGAAACTGGCTGAAGCTACTGAGCACAAGTATATTTATTACCTTTCTCTAAAATTGTATTCATTTAAATTTTGTGATTTGGCTGATCTGATTTAACCCGACATATGTCTGTGTCACTGACATATGTCTAAGGCCTTTATAATGAGACAAGGCAAAACGCCGGTGGATCAGAAGACCCTAGACTTCAAAAACACGAATCAACATGTCCATCCATCACCAGCGGTGAGAGACCAAATTTAAAGCAGCCCTCAAAGGTTCTGCGATCATCACTGTGTATTAAACAGATCCAATAATCACATCAGGGTGACAGTTTTCGACTCGTAGCAATATGTGCACAAGCAAGGCAACCTCTCTGGAACGAAATTCACATTTGTGTTTTCTGTGACCTTGGACTCTCACGCTCTCAGGGCACAGTTAGAACAGATATGGAGAAGAGCTTTCCCAAAGCAAAGAGGGGAAAAAAATAAAGGAAGGAGAAAGATCAGAGCTGTAACTTTAATCTTTGATGTCATGAAGAGACACAGCCTGCAGCCTTTTGATAACATCACAGATTACAATGTCTGCTTTCTTTTGGGTAAAACGGTTTCACAATTCCTAATTTAGGAGACCACGGACACATTAATTCAGGATTTTGGTGGATGGATCATTTATCCACCTCTCCTCCCTCCTACTGCTCCACACCCAAACCTCCACCCCCCTTCTTATTTGTTAGAAGCCCTACCTTGATCCCATTTTCTAGAATAGTCTTCTCGAGCCCCTCTATCATAAGGTAAATCTGCCACCTGTGTGTGAATCTGGCTGTGTGCATGCATGTGTGTACTTGAAAATATGTGTCAGTTGAGTTCCTATATGTGTGGGTGTGCGTTTGTGTCATTTGTGTGTGTGAAGATACCCGCTCGTCATAAAATAAGCACAATAACAGGGAAATATGTGTCATGTCCTTGCTAGCCCTCGAAGGAGAGAGCTCTATTTCTGTCTCTACAAATGGAGGTGTTCAAGCAGGCTTCAATAGCTGTGATTCGCCTCTTCACACACACACACACACACACACACACACATTCACTCACACACACACACACAGAGAGCTTTAGAGAAAAGGCTAACCATTCTTCTGAGGCGCGAGAGAGGCTGAGCGATAAAGATAATAGAGTGAGAGAGAATTTAGAAGAGAAGGAGGAGACGGAAAAAGGGATAGGAAGATATGGAAGGGGGAGGGGAGGAGGAAGGCAGAATAATGTACACTGAGTTCACAAATATTGGCAGACCAACACACACACACACACACACACACACCATTCCCCACATAAAAGCTGAGTACTAGTTGTTTACCTAGAGGCATGCCTTTGTTGAGGAGATGTGAGCTTCCCATGGTGTGTTCCCCAGCCGGCCAGCACACAGCAGAAACCTACAGTCTTCACACAGCAGACATGAACAGGAATCCAGTCAGCATATGGCGGCCGTGGCCAGCTACCTCGCTTCCCTTAGTCCTTCTCCCAGCCCCTTAGTGACAAGCATACACATGTGCTCCCCCTCTTTTCTCTCTCTCTCTCCCCTCCCTTCGGTACCCTTTGCTCACCCGCTCTCTGTCTTACCCCTCCCACCTTCACTCCCTGCTGTCTCTAGCTACCTCCCTCCTCTCTCTTACTTTCTATTACAGCGAATCTCTCTGTCTTTCCGTCACACCAGAAGAGAAGAAGAATGTACAAACACACACACACAATAGCAAGCAGTGCAGCACTTATGGGAGCAGGAAGGCAAGAGAGTGTAAAAGAGATGGCGGGGGAAGCGAGAAACTGTGTGTGTGTGTAAGATCAGGAATGGGGAGGAGCTAACACTGGCCAAAATTCATCTTTTGTTTCCTGAAAGACGACAGGGAGGGGGGGAAAATGAAAAGAAAAAAGTTATGCAATTAAATCCCAGTAGCAACAGAGGAAAAACTTGTTCTTTTTATATTAGTAAAACAATTACAACACTCATCAAACTTCATTGTAATAAGAAGAAACATATTGTGACCCTACACTGTTTCTGCTTTTAATAAATTATGACAAAACCTAAAAAAGATTATTCTAGTATAAACTTAAGGCCTACTTACACTAAGTAATGTGTACTATGGTAGAGCACGTTGGACCACTCTGTTTGGTCACAGTTCAGCATCTAGCTTCTAACCGGCACAGATCTCCAATGCTGTCACTATGGGTGAGCTCTTCTCAAAGCAAAAAGTCATATGGCGTTGAAGTAAGTGTGTGAGGGTGGAACTGCTATTAGTGCACTGCTAACTCAGGCCAGGAGTGGAGAGGGGAGGGACTGGACAATTATGCTTGGACATGATACAAGGTAACTGTACCAAGTGTGAGTAGGACCTTATGTGCTGGTGTCACTCTTATGTTTACTTTCCCAATCATACAAATTCAATACAAAGATCTGAGTGTGTAGGCCTTCAGTCAGAGCATTCAAATGTGCAAATAAGTTATTTCTGTTATTAATGACTAAAAGAAACCACACAGTTAGACAGAACAAAACAATATATTATAAAAGTTATAAAATATCAGCTCTATCTATAAGCTTAAGTCAACTAAATTTTGCCTGGTTGTCAACTAAATTTTGCCTGGTTTTGTTGCCTTGTTTTTATTGTAACTGGTCCAGTGCAATGTACTAATTACTGCTGATGCTGCACTAATGCGCCTGTAAATCTTACTCCATTTTACCCTGAGGTACTGGAACCTCCAAATCCACAAAACACATGTAGACTGGATGGACAAACTCCCATGATCCCTTTAGCAGCCTTGCAAGAGCAAAGAGTTGAGACAGTGTTCGAACGCAATCCGCATGATTCGAGCAGACAATAGTTAAAAGTCAAGATTTGATATTGCCTTACTTTTTATATATAATTTAACTAATAAACCTTAAATATTTCTATAACAACTTAAATTTTCTTAACATGCACAGAATTGTGGCTATTTTGAAATGTTAAAAACAGCAAAGTCTAATGAATCCATGTCTGTGACTTCATTATTGGATCATATTTTTTTGCCATGACACGCATACTCACTCACACACACACACACACACACACACACACACACAATCTTATTAAAAGATTAGTGTGTGTGTCATTTAAATATTTAGCTCTAAGCCTCTGCACTTAAGAGGAACATTTTTCTGTTTAATCTGAGTAGCTTAAATAAAGTTTTTTTTTGGAGTTTTAATTTTTTTCCATAGTGTTCAGGTAGAGCATACAGGAACAATACTAACCTCAGCAAATAGCAGAGTGGGTTTCTATTTGTGTCTTAGTCGGTGCCGATATACTCTCTCAGACCCTTCTATGGATGGAGTGGTGAGGTTACAGTCAATTTAATTTACACTTGATAAGCACATTGTAATATAAGCAGCTTCAGACACCCCCTAATTGCCAGGGCCTAAACTGGTTTAACAGCAATGCTGGTTACATCACATGCTCACTAACGGTAAATGACAAAGACAGCCACTGGGCAAATTGTTCAAATCTAAAAACCAGGCACAGGGTCAGGGCAACACTTCTGTTTAACACTGTAGGTTTGCTGACTTATAAACTTTGTTGTGTGTGATCACCCCCTCCCATTTGTTTTCAGAATGTAGATCATATATGTAGGAAGTCTGCCTCCCCTATACAGTAAGGCTCTGCAGGGCTTCAGCTACCCATCTTGTCTTTCAGAAAATATCTAAGATTTTTTAGTTTCTTTTCTCCAGCTGCTTGTGACAGTCTCCTACCTCACTGTTACTGCAGCAGCAGAGAACTCTCATGGGAATTAACTTTAATCACAAGCCAGCAAGGATACACCAAGTATAAGACTCAAAAAAAAAACTCCATCTGGCATGTTTTGAGACTGCTGCCTAGAGGGCTGCAGGCAAGGATCAGTAGTACTCCTGACACCACTAGTCACTGTTTCTTTAAGTGCATTCATTTAATGATGTCCACACTAAACAGAAGAGTCACAGAGGAAGAAGAAATAACTCAGTTGCTTAGAATGAGAAGTAACAACTAAAACAATGTGTGAAGGTATAGCAATTCAAAAAGTAGACTGTAGGCAGGCTTACTCGTTCCGGTGGTCCAGAAATTACCCAGTCCAGAGATTGTTGTATGACAAACGTTGAACATTTATTCCCACGAGTCCCAAGTTCCAATTGAGCGGATAAAAAAGTAATTCCACAGAAAACGTTTCTCAAAATAATTCAACAGAACAAGGTAAGAAACCGTGAACCTCCACATCTACAATGAATCAACTCTCCACTGCTACCTGGTATTCCACATCCATCCATTAGCTGTAAACAAACATCGTTTCCTTGACAACTGGTTAGGCAAATTTCAAAGACAAAAAACGTCAAAGGCAGTTATGCAATTCCATTGATGACATCATTGGTATGATTGTACATTCACTCGTTAATCCACCCAACCCCTCAAGGCACAGCAAAAACACAAAAAAGAACAAACACAGAAAACGTCAGTTGGCCCATACATATGACATTATGACATTTTTGACCACAAACAAGTGAATTACTATAGTAAGACTTACCTCATTGAACATCTAAACCAAAGGTCTATGTTGGTCAAAAACCAAAAAGAATGTATGCAGAACATATTCAGATTCATAGAGCAGCACTTCACAGTGCCAAACAGGGAAGTTTTAATTCTGCGTTTGTGGCTGCAAGGGATTGGGGAAATTGTAAAACCCCTTACATTCATCATGCAAAAGTTGACTTGAAGTGACCTTTTAAATCTGCAGCTGAGAATAAGCAATCACTATGAACAGACTTGCGTCTGTTACTCAGTTTCAGAATTTCAAAACCATCATGACTTGCTCCTCTTTTTTTACCTCAACACTAGAAAAAGTCTAACAAATTCAGTTTCTGATTAAACCTCCTCCAAGGACTGCCGAGGTACTGAACCAAAATAATATTCAAATAACAACTGCTACTTTAATACTGTGCTTTGGTAATCAGGAGATTTGTGAAGGCATAATAAATTAGATTAGTTAGTGTCAGTTCTGTCACATATGTAAGGTTGAGCTCTGGTTTTTACACCAAATTTAAACTGACAACCTGTAGTCAACAATGTGAGAAGCTACGGACATATTTATCTATAAGGCTGATGGCAGCTTCACACCAGCCACCTCTTTCACGCAGGAGACAAATATTGCCCGGGAGACACAGGAAACAGGAAACATATTCAGTGCCTCTAGAAAAGGTCAGAAGAGACAGTGCAGGGAGACAATATCTAAACTGTTCTAGCTACACAGGGAACAAAGAAAAAGAAACTGAGATAGAGAGGTGGAGGCGAGAAAAACCAAATGTTTCTTATGTAAAAGTATTGACTTTTACATAAGTATTGGTAGAATCTTTAATGCTGCTTATGGGGTTAAACGAGGAATAAAAGAGGGAAAAGGTGAAGGGATGAAAGTGGACAGGATGGACAGAAAGATTTTATTTCCTCACAGCATTTTCATTTAACAGCACTGTTCACGCTTGCGTGTGTGCACACCGAGTAGTGATATCATCGCGTATATGTTGTGAGAGTGAACATTACCAGCTACACCCTTTCCCCTCCTTATCTCTCCACAACAACTGTTTTCTTTATCTCCCTGCTCATATTCTCTCCTACAGCATCCCCTCCACCTCCCTTCCATCCCTTCTCTCTTTGCCTCCTGCTGTTCCATCTGCCTGTCTTTGTTTCTGTTTTTTACCCTTACATTTTTTTCTCTCAATGTCAGTCGCACTCCATCGCTCCCCCATATAATTTCCGCATCTCTTTCACTTTTTTCCATCTCAGTCTTTCTCACAACATATCGCCACCCTCCCCACCTCCCACTCCTCCTCTTCTCTCTGTAGTCACTGCAGCATGTCTAATGGTTCAGCTCCTTCTTAGTAGATCCACCACGTGGATGCCAGGCGAGCCGCAGCCACGACTAACACCTCTAAACCGCTGGCCCTTATCAACACTGACAGTCAGCTAGACCTAGAACTATCACCATCACACACAAAGAAACATACTTTGAATATTACATGCCTACAAGTGCACAAAGATATAAGCTTGTGCATAGAGAAATACTGAAAAGAAAAGAAAATGGCATCAATATTAGCTAATTTTAGTCAGGATTTTGTTAGTTTAAAAGATATCCCAAAGTCTAACATATGGAAAACATGATGGCTGTTGTCCATAGCAGGACAACACAGAGAAAGCTGCTGGTGTCTAATCCACATTACCACATGCCTGATTTTTTCCAAAGAGCATCTCGACTTTCCACAACATTGTTGGGAAAGTGTTTTTTGGACTAATGCTGAATTGTTTAGGAAGAGCACACAGCATACCAATGTGAAAACATCATCCCAATAGTGAACTATGGTGGAGGGAGATTAGGGCGTTTGCTGCCTCAGGGCTTGGACAATTTGACATTATCAGAGAGAAAATTAAGTCCCAAGTATATTATTAAGGTATCCTACAGGATAATGTCAGGGTGACTGTTGGCTAGCTGAAGCTCAGTAAAGACACGAACCTTGTGCCACAGTTACTCTAAACATTAACATAAATCTACCACGGAAAGAAAAAGCAACCTTATGGATTTGCTCGGTTAAAGCACAGGCTGCAACCATATACAAACGCTGTGGAATAACCTCAAGAGAGCCATTCATAGGCCAAGAATATGAATTGAGCTGAAGCGGTTGTGTAAGAAGAAATGGTCAAATTCCTCCTGAATGTTGTGCAGGTCTGATCCACAGCTATAGGAGGAGGAGGTTCAACCAGTTATTAAATCCAAGCCCTCGCTTATTTCTTCCACTGTCACTCTGGATGTAGTGTGTGTGTGTTCATAGCGACATGGAAGATTATAATTGTTCGTTATTAGCTCAGGCACATTGTGATCCTCTGCACTTAGATGAAGATTAGATTGTATTTTATTAACAATTAGCCTAATGCAGAAAAGAAGCAATTCAACAAGTGGCAAATAGGCACATACACAAACACATCAAGCAAATTGGATTCATGGATACTGAGTGAGCTGCATAACAGTGTGGGTGCCATTAATGAAGAGAGAGAAAATACTAACAAAATTTGATGTACTGTAGAAGGTGACAGGTACCACAGGCAAGAAGAATATAGCCTACATGTAAAAGAGGAAGAGGGGAGAGAGAGAGGGGTGAAATGAGGTAAACTAGGAAGAACTAGTCTGAGTAAAGATGCAAGGATAAGGTGGGTGAAAAAGAAGACTGAAAAAAGGGAGAAGAGTGGAGGAGATATGACAAGGTTTGTAAAAGAAAAGCAGTATAAAGGATGAGATTGGGCCGAAAGTAGAGGAATCCCTTACATCACAGACAGTTTTGTGATAAAGTGTAATGTGGTGAAAGCTCAGAGACAGACAGTATGAAAGTGTGCATCTTAAATCTCTGGTCAAGGAGTCACACAAACATATCCACTGTAAACCCAGGGTCTCATTTAATAGGATGAATTTTTACCTTAACATATTTACTACATCATTTTTATTGTGTACAACAGTACAACTTCTTGGTCTATAAAATGTCAGAAATTGCCTATAAGAGGTTTCTAAAGCTCAGCATGACATCCTGAAATGTCACCAAAAAAAACACAAAAGATTTAATTTACACTAACAGAGAACGCAACCATTATTAAGAAGAATGAGCTGGAGCTGGTTCTATTAAGCATTTTCGCTTGAAAAATGATTGAAATAATAAAATGAGTCAATTAATTCGACTCTAATACACTTACAGTAATACTTGTAAAAACTTCAGTGTGCTTGTTTGAAGTTGTGCCTGTACGTTCTCTTCTCATAGACTAGTACTAGAAAAAGGATGTCCCTTTCTAAGGGACTTAAAATAATGCAAGAGCAACTATGGTGGTGTTACAATCTAAAATAAGTTTGCCACACACATTTTAATTTATTCATTAAAAACCAATTTTAAAGGGGCTTTTGGTTCGTCAGAACTTTAAATCATAATGGCGGACGATGAAGGTAGTTGTGAAGAAGAGCACATTCCACTGTGAGTTCAAGGGATGTACACTTAGCTGCATAAGCTGAAACTGTACAGTGACAAAACTAAGACATGATCATTTCAACATCAGGGTTAGGTTTTGTAAAGAATCTTTAGATGGTGGAGGTTTAATAACAGCCTTATTTAAGAAGACACCTGATGGTAAGTCCATTTTATAAATAATGCTCCTGATTTCAGTTTCAGCCCTAAAGAATAAAAAGCTTCCCTCTAAATTCAGTAAACAGTTAACCTCCACTCTGGGAAATACCAATTTCTCTGCCAAGTTAATAAACAGCACTCATCCTGTTCACCAAACATAAACAAACATTCATATTTTTATATTTACAGTCACACACAAGTATGGCTTCATACTAGGACAAACAAACACACACACACACACACACACACACACACTTTCCATTTACCACCTATTTCCCTTGGCACAGAGTTTTCTTATCAAACGTAATGTGAAGCCAAACTACAGCACAGCAACTACTATCAAATACACTGACACACGCACACACACACAAATTACACACAGGAAGCACACGATAAGGGGCCAAAACTACATCACAAACCTTGCATCATCTTGCTCCCTGTGTGTCCACTGTTCCACTTTGTTCTAAAGCTGAGTGGGGGTGTGGGGTGTGGGGCATGCAGCAGATAATGAGCCAATTGTGAGAGGTTACAGTTTGTGCTAACCAATCAGCACAGCCTGGCGCTGGACAACAGCCAATAGCAATATGTTCATCGCAACTGGGGGGAGGGTGCTCACGCAGGGAAAGAAATGTGTCCACATTATGGAACAGGTGTGGGGGATTCAATGGACTTTACCCTTTATTTTACATGTATAAAATTACAAAAAAATCTACAATATCGTTGTGTTACTTGTAAGCAAAAAACTAAAGTAGTAGTCTGTCTTTTTAGCTTAATTTCATCATTTGTGTAAAAAAATATTGCAGTGTTAAAAAAAATGCTGTCATTGGTTTTTAAACTTGATTTTAGGCTTAACTCTAACTCTAATTCAGTTCCAAATGTAGAAACATAATTCAGCACTCATTAAAACTTTAATATCTTCATCCTCACTAACAAAAGCATTTGGTCTGCTTGTCTGTTTGATTTCTTTAATTTTGTTAGTTCTAATTAGTAAAATGTAGTAATGACTGTCAGTAGGTATGTAACAAATAAGACTGATATGTCTCCTTTATTTTGACTGGCAGTTCTTTTCACTCAATACCTCATATACAAGGTTTTATCAGCTATGTAATCTCTAGTGAGTTATATCATGAGCCTCATGCAGTATTATTAGGCATATTCATTTTCGGCAATTCATCTAATTATACAATATCAGAAATTTACTGTATTTTTTTTTTTTTGTTGTTGTTGTTGTTCTTTCGGCTTATCCCGTGAGTTCAGGGTCTCCCCAGCAGATCATTGCACACATGTTGATTTGGCACAGTTTTTACGCCGGATGCCCTTCCTGACGCAGTTCTCCACAATTTCTACCAGGCTTGGACCAGCACTGCACAGCTGGGGATGGAAAAGGGCTGTATTTAAAAAAAAAAAAAAAAAAAACAATAAAAAAATACAGTCTTAAAGCATAAGAAAAATATATTTTTGAATGGAGGGGACTTTTATAGCAGAATGGACAAATTCCATCTGCACACAAAGAGCCGATGTGATGTGTTTATAAGCTATTGTTAGAACAGCATTTTGTTGTTGGCCCCTGTCAAATTAAAGTAATGAATGACTGTGGTTTAGTACAGTTAAGACCAGAAAAGCATCAGAAAAAGTCCACAATTCCAACACATACAGTGCTGACACCGTCCCACCAGATGGCGGTAGTGAGCACGAAGGCCATTCTGAGTTGATAGAAAAAAACACAAACAACCACAAGAAAAACCACAAAACCAAGATGGCGGTGCAAGAGACAGCATCACAACTGTCCATGGCTCTCAAAGTACAAGAATATCCCACCCTAAAGGTAAACAAGAACTAAAACCGGCATGTGTTGATCGTCTAACGATTCCCGTGTTGCCGAAGCACATGCTGCGTTTGATGGCGATGGAAAATGGGAATTAGTAGTTCACTAAATGGCGAGGGTATCAACCTGGCAGAGAGGCTAATGCTAGCTGGAGTAGCTTAGCCAAGTAGCAGCATCTACCAACTACATATTGACCAAACTATTGCAAAGATAAAACAGTTAGTAAATATCATTAGTTTGTGGTTAGTTAGTTGGCTGTCGACTGTCTTCAGTAGCTTTTATTGTTGACGAGTGTTTCGGGCATCTCAGAGTTGTTAGCTTGACTTTAAGCCCGTTTAGTCAAAAATGGTCATTTCAGAGTAGTTAACGTCATGACACGTTGGTCTACAGCGTTAGCTTGTCTGGCTGACACTGTTCGTTTAATGTTGGTTTTATTCTGTCAGCCGTAGTACAAAGGCGAAACTAATATGGACACTGGGCCGTTTAGCTTTTGATATCAGTCTGAGGAGGTTACAAACATAACAAACCCCATCGTTAACAGAACACGAAACAACATGGTCGCCCATCCTTTCAGGCGTCAGAGAAATGCCATGCAGACGTGATTGGCCTGCTAGTTTGGTTGTTTGATGTGGAAAAAAACTAGTATTAGCCGTTTTTGTCGTCGCAAAAGATGAATAACCTTGCAGACACGTAACGTCGAGCATGCAAATTTGTGCTGTCTGGGAGTCAGATTGGTCGAAATCTCTCGGGGCAGAGCCCGCAACGCTAACGTTGTGCTGAACGTTGTGCTGTCAGGCAGGAGAAGCAGTCCTGTTAGTTAGCGCAGTGTCATCAGATCGCTGCTTCTCTGCTCTTCAAAATGGCCAGCGAGAGAAATCACAGGCTGCTGCCGCACACACGCACCGTCCCTCCATAACGTTACTGCGACACCACTGTTAAGAGACGAGCTGAAACAAGTCCGGGCTGCCGTCAGTGTTCAGCCTTCCCGGGGTCGTCGTTTATAGCACTGCCGTGAGTAGCAATGTATTGACAGCTTTTGTGTGGTAACTTAATGATGTGGTGTTGCCATGATGATTATAACGTGGCTTTTAATGGTGCTGACGGTGTTGAGATGTCTGTGTGTTCAGAAAGCGTGGTTGTAGTTTGGGGATGTGTCTGTCTTTGCTTGGATGCTGCAGTAAGGATGATAGGCACCATTTTAAGACAGGAGTCATGGTTATAATTGGCATCAAATGGGAGTCTACAGCTGGTGGAAAGCACTGTTAATTGCATTTAGATTTGTATTGAGCAGAAGAATAATGTCACACTGTTTCCTGAAATAGCCTGTAGAAACTGTTAATCTGCATTACCAATAAAGTGATCCAAGTGTTGTCCTTGAGGATTTTTTTGGGGCATTTTATAGACAGATCAATTTGACATCCTTAAGGGTAAGGGGGGTCCTAATTTTTATGTCTACTTAGATTTTTAAGTGACTAGGCTTTGTGACTATGTCAAACATAACATTGTGGCCACTGGTTTGTTAGTTATTAAACTGTATTCTAGACATCCAGGCCCATTTACAGTCTAATGACATTGTAATGCTGCATGATTAACAGAAATGTCTTTGTTTAAGGGAAGCCAGAATTATCGTCTAGAGTTTCAGATCTACCAAGGCTATGCATCTACTATTAGTTTTTTATTATCATTAATGAGTAATGTCTACTGTTAGGACTGGGCATGCAGTTGTCCCCTGCCACCCCTGTCAGCCACCTCCCAAACAACCATGGAAGACATCCCCTTACACTGTGCCAGGCTAATTATTATAACGGCTGCTTAAAATATGTTCACACCACTGTTTCGACAGTCAGCTAAATCATCAGGTTAATTTGGAAAAGAGTAATACCATATTTTAAATAAGTCAATTATATTCAATAACAGGATTATAAACAATATTGTAAGGAGAAAAAATGGTGTGTCAAAATCTGTAGTGGTATTTCTCTGCTCAATTATCCAAATTGTGTTAAAATCTGGCGAAATTGGGGGGAAAAGAGCACTCTGTATTCCTGGATACCCTGAGATGGGGTATTAGGAAAACAAAATTGCCCCCACAAGGGAATATTGAAGTGCCACAGCAGTAGCAGAAGAAAAGATGCAGACAGAGGGTGCATGCTTTGCAGATATTTTGTAAATTTATTTACATAAACACACATTAGAATTGTATTGTATGTGAAAGGCTGGATTAGTGCATGCCAGTCCATTTGACATAGGTTTATAGTTTCACCATCTAAGTCACTGTATTTCCTAACCACAATAAATTCTGTTAGTGTTTAAGTAAATATTTTGTCTAGATCTTCATCTAGTAATTGCACTAATGTCTGTGCATGTCACTAAAATTAGTATCTGCTGGTCAAAGAGTGACAGTTAAATGTGTTAGTGGAAAACCCTGACATTGTTGTTGGCACCAGTGGAAAAATCTCTCTTTTCCTGTAAATTAAATAAGCCCCCTATTTCTGCCAACTAGGCATTAAGGATTATTTTTCAGTGCATGCACAATTATTCTGTTGTACAGTGAATGATAGGGTATAATGATACAATTTGGGGGATTTAATTCTAGACCATAGGAGTTAGATCTGTCAAATATTTATCCCAGGAAAAATGTATTTATTCTGTCATATTTTGTGCTGTGTAGTTTGATCATAGTGAATGTCATTTTAACAGTGATACTCTGTGCAGCAGTATTGTTGCAATCCAGACAAAAAGTAGGCTATTGGCTCACAGGGCAACAGTTCACAGGGCATCATAGAGTACACTGCTGATAGTAGGGGACATGTTTGTGAGAAACTTTAATGAGAAGGGAAAGAGTAATTAAAGTGTTTGCTTCGGTCGCTGTTTACAAGACATTATGTACACGGATTAGCCACAACATTTACATTGGGGGTCTTGATCATGTCATGGAGAGGACGAGTTAACATGGCCACTCTGCGGCCACTCACTCTCTAAGGGTCAAAGTTAAAGATAGAGCTGATTTTAACCATTTTATGTGCTGAGTGGTGGATAACCTATAACGGTACATCACCACATATCAGTTTATAATATCATTTGTATAAACATATCTTCTTATTAAAACCATCAGATTTTATTAATGTTGTGGATGATCAATGAATATGCAGGTTACTTATTTTTCTATCATACAAACCAACCAGTCAGTACAGCAGAATATGTACATTTTCCAGCTATGTAAATAAACTTTTACTCTTTCCAAAATACAGTCCGAATCTGCTGGAGATAATTTTCACGTGTGTAGATTGGTAATGATGCTTTGTAAAATTGTACTGTGCTGGTTGATTTTTCTCTGACACAGTTAAACGTGCATGCTGTAAACACTAAGGTAATTATCCACTGGCGTTGATGTTGCAGGTACCCTATGAGACTCTAAACAAACGTTTCAGAGCAGCTCAGAAGAACATCGACCGGGAGACAAGTCACGTGACAATGGTGGTTGCAGAGCTGGAGAAGACCCTGAGCAGCTTCCCTGTGGTTGACTCTGTGGTGTCCTTGTTGGATGGAGTGGTGGAGAAACTCAGCGCCCTAAAAAGGAAGGTAAAGAATGCACTTACACATGCTTAGGTATGTGACAAACAGATATACAGAAATGGATAGAGAGTATAAATGGTAAGAAGGGCTATATTAATGCCTTTGTGGTTTAAGAAATGTGAAACTTCAGGAGCCTCATCTCTACACTGATTTTTATTTTATTTTTTTAAATATTCAGTTTTCAAGTTGAATATTTTTACATCTTTCAACGGCTGTTTAAGATGCTTTTTCTCAAAGTTGCCATTCACACGACCTTCTTAAATAACGTAGCCCCTTTCTAGATCAAATGTCACACAGTGCTTTACATAGACAAGCCAATAAAAAAAACATGGTATACAAATAATAAATGGAGGAAAATACACTAACTCAAAGGCAAATCTTACCAGATCTGTCTTGAGCTGCTTTTCAAACTATCCAGTGTCCACAGATCTCATGTCCCAAGTAGGATTATGCCAGGATTGGTGTTATATGAGACCTCTTTTGAAGATGTGGTCAAAAGCTTGGCAACCTCTTGTAAATGATCCAGAGTCAGTGACAGATCAAAAGGGCAAAACTAACAAAGGATTCAAAATATGAAGAGTTGTAGCTCAGTCTTACCTGCGTCTTAAGCCGGACACACTGTCTCCTATAGAACCCTTTTCTTGTTATAGGTCATGACGACTGGTTGGACCTAGTTTGTCCCGGTCTGGTTTTGGCAGTTGTGACTGCCCTCTGATCCGTCGAGTTGTTTTCTGCTCTACTTGCAGGTAGAGGAGGTGGAGCCTCCTACTTGCTATAAATCCATGGGCGCCCTCAGAGACGGGCAGCTTGCCCGCTTGCCGACTGGCACGCTCTCTGTTGCGTAACTTTTGTTTACTTTATAATCTTGCTTTGTTATGTTACTTTATGTCTCACTTATCCATGCATGCACTCATCACTGATGGGGCTGAAGAAGTTATTTTAGGTTATTTTCCACTTGTTTAGCCTTGTTTTTGCTATAATAAACTTCTTATTTTTTGGCCTTTATCTTACGTATTTTGTCATGGCTGTTGAGCCTGGGCATGACACAGGGCTGACAGTCGGCATAAAAGAATAAATCATTAAGCATGTGCTGTTTAAAGATTCTAGTCTTTAGTCTTAAGATCTAGTCTTTCTCAGTCATTCACTCAAAGACCTGGAGTTAGCTCGATTGTACAAGGTTTTTTAACTTAATTTCTGTAGGCTTCATAACTCTAGGCACTTAAGTCCATGTTGCCCTCGGCTCTTCATCCAGGATGTCTTTGTTTGTGCACAAATTGTACTGTTGTTAAAAACTGAAAGTTCCTGGTTCCTGCCATGTTTATTTTAGCACAAGAACAATGAAAAAATAATGTTGTTCGGGAATCTGCTGGTGGGATTTTCAGAATGTTCCCTGACCATTCATTAGGTTTGTTGCCCACAGTAGTACTCGGTGGAAACTTTAATGCGGAACTCTCCAGTATTTGAAAGCTTTGGCTAGTCTTCAGTTGTGCCCCAAGCCTACATTAGTATACTGTTGTTCACTTAAACCTCACAGTTGCAAAGAAGAAAACAGAACTTTACCCCCACCCTCAGTAAAGAAATAGGAGTGAATACATTGGGCAGAAAGATGGGCCCTTTTAACAACCATAACATGACAAATAGTAAAGTGCTGCTGTGATTGTTGAAAGTTTATTTCTTCTGTGACTCAAGGACATGCTTTTCAATTGTAACCACAAAAAGGCAGACAAAACGACTCATTAAATGAGCATATATTTTAAATGTATACTAATTTATGTGCACAAGCCCCACAAAACCTCATTCTCACACAGAATTTTGAAAGTAGAAAATATAAAATACCATGTATTAAGAAAACCCAAATCTCAGTCAGTACTTAGTTTAATATATAATGGCATCAGCTTTGACCCCGGTCCGCACCTGGTGACAAAAGCGCCTTATGGTGGATGTGGTTTCTTTATAATGGTATAACTGTGCCCTCAGTAGATTGTTTGTCAGCATTGGAATGATACCTTTAGAGAGGCAGGCTTACTCGTGTCCGGTGGGCCAAACATTATCTGCTCCAGAGATCATTGAATAACAAACACTGAACATTTATTGAGTTCCGCATTTCCATTGAGAAAATAACAAAGTAACGCCACAGAAAATGTTTCTAAAAACAGTTCCACAGAACATTGTAAGAAACTTCGTGTAGTCCAGTCGTTCCAGTCGTTCCATTAGCTCCAGGAGCTGTAAACAAACATTGTTTCTGTGACATCTGGTTAGGCAAAGACTTCAATGGCAGTTATGTGATGTCATTGATTACATCCTTGTACACTATACATGCTATTCTTAATTCCTGCAACCCTTCAAGACACAGCATCCACAGAAACAAAAACAGAATAAAGGGAGAGAAAACTCCCGTTGGCTCATACACTACCTAGCTTGTTTTTACAACAAGCCTTTTCTAAACCAACAAAAACAAATGATTAAAAACCCATTTAAAAACCTTTACAGTTCTCTTCTTTCTCTGTTCTAAAATATTGCCCGTTTCAGACATGAACTCTGGACCATGTTAGGAGAATTCAGCATCGGACATTATCCGTAGTGGCCTTTCAGACATGCATCTCGCAGCGAGAGATCGTCTGAGTGAGAAGCACAAATGTGAAAATCTGCTTGATTTCCATGCACAATCACCATATTCAGGAGGCACAACACAGTATAAAATTTTTAATTTGGTAAATACACTTTCCGCTGATGCGAACCTGGAAGGGACAAGCCGAAAGCTGTTGACTTTTTAGCTCGTGCTTTTTCGAAGTTCTAACTCGTAACAGAGGAAATGACAAGACTGACTTGTATGTGTGTGGTGAGTAGTGTTTTAGAACCCCTCCTCTGTATATTGACGGTTATCTACAAAATCTGGCACAGCGAACCACTATATAGTTTGACTTTAGCTTAACTTTAAAATTTCAATATAATAAGTGGATAATGATTTTAAATTTGTCAAAGTCAATTGCTTTTTTATGTGACGTACAAGTATAATTACTGTTGAATGTGTCTCAAACAGGCTGCTGAGTCCATCCAAGCAGAGGACGAGAGTGCCAAGCTTTGTAAACGACGCATTGAGCACTTGAAGGAGCACAGCAGTGACCAGCCAGCCTCAGTCAATCTTTGGAAGAAGAAACGCATGGACCGCATGATGGTAGAGCATTTGCTGCGCTGCGGTTACTACAACACAGCTGTTAAACTGGCCAGACAGAGTGGTATAGAGGTAATTTTGTTTGTTAATGTTCTGTTTTGTCAGTGTTAGTCCTGGGACCTTGGAATTACTACTAGTTCAATTAACGTATTATTATTATTATTATGAGACTGGGGCAAAACTAAGTGACATGATATTTAAGATATACCCAAGATATTCACTGACCCAGTTTAACTTTTTATACATTTGTAATGTATCTATGGGTTTATATATATCTGTTCTTTACCAGCTTTTACCAGTTTCCTAATTTTCCTCCAGTCTTTTGTTCAATATACTTAAACGTAGCATTGATAGAGCAGATGTTGTTCTATGTTGTGTAAACTTGTATTTTCATATATATATATATATATATATATATATATATATATATATATATATATTTTTTTTTATGTGTGTGTGTGTGTGTGTGTGTGTGTGTAAATATAAAATATTTATTTATGCTGTATTTTTAGGATCTGGTGAACATTGAAATGTTCCTCACAGCTAAAGAGGTGGAGGAGTCTTTGGAGAGACAGGAAACAGCCACTTGCCTAGCCTGGTGCCATGACAATAAGTCTCGCCTCCGCAAGATGAAGGTATTTTAATTATAATGATAAAGAAAATTTAAGTTATGTCCTGTTAAATGCTTATTATAGTAAACCATGCCCATGTTGGAAACAAAGATGAATTAAAGTCAGAAAAACAGCAGTGTATGTTTAAATACTTACTAGTCTTCCTAAATCTGTGGCCTTAATAAAGAAGTCAGTCATGTAACACTATTTGAGCTCAGAGGTAAGTTAAGATTTAGTTACCTCTTTTGCTTTTTTTTTTCCTATGGAAAGCTGCAGCAAGTTAAAGGTTTAATGATAGGATTATCCTATTAAACTAGAGTTCAGAGCTCTCCCAATACATAATAATCCAATTAGTTTGGTTAAGTGTGGTCTGATTGTGGGCATCTGTGGAATTTCCAACTAAAGAAATATTAAAACACTACAGTTAAATGCAGGCATTGTAAATTTCAACTTTAGTCTTGTAGCTTTTCAAGCTCACACCATCTAACTACAATGAGAGTTTTTTAGTTGTTGTTTTAAAATTTCATCTGTATATTGAAAGAAGCTTTAAGATCTGTAGCTTATTTAAAAGAGATCAGTGTTCTCCATGCTGTAGTATATTTTGAGTAGGCACTAATAATGTGTAATTTCAGTTGATTAAAATCTAATGGCATCTCTTTCTTTGGCAGAGCTGTCTTGAGTTCAGTCTGAGAATCCAGGAATTCATTGAGCTCATCAGACAAAACAAACGCATGGATGCTGTCAGGTACAGGACATAGAATTAAAGCGCATATGCTGTTCACATACATTTGATTATGATATAAAAAACTGTTTTCCTATAAGTCCTTAAACTAACCTTACCAATTTATGTTTTATTTCGCTGTGTTAGACATGCAAGGAAACATTTCAGCCAAGCAGAGGGTGGACAGTTGGATGAGGTTCGGCAGGTGATGGGCATGCTGGCCTTCCCATCAGATACACACATCTCCCCATACAAGGTAACAACTATTTATTCTCAGTGTATTTATGTATATTATTTTGTTTATGAGATCTTTTCCTCAGACATAGAATCAACAATATTATGGCATAGCACCATGGAATCAAGCATAGAAGGTGCAATAACAATACTTCAGCCACTAGAGGGCTTTATCTGTCTTATGAACAACCTAAGTTCTCTTTTGTGCCAGTTATTCTTTATTAGCTGGTTGCTGAAGCAGTGTTGTTGTTGTGTTTTTTTTTTTGTTTGTTTTTTTTTTTGTCATTCTTACTGTCAGACAAAAGAAAAATATGTTTTGCTAATAAGCTATGTGACAGGCATAGTGAGTATTACAGTTAGAGGGTATTGTAGACAGAAATGTTTCGGAAATAGAGAAAATGTGTGTAGTGGTAAAAATGCCATTGGAGAATAATATTGTGACCACTTAGTAAATGTTTTTAGACTTGTACAGTATGTAAATGTAGCCTATGAGCTCAAAACTCCACAGTTGTGTGCGTGACTTCACAGCACAGCAAAAACATTACTTGCACAGAGATGGGGAAAAGGCATGTAGGGCTGAAAGTCAACTTATGTAATAGAGCCACTCTGCATAATCATCAGTGTGCTCCTTCATCTTTTCAAGTATTTTTCTTGTTTGCTGCTGTGTGATTTGTATTGGTTTAAATAGTGTTACATCTATAAATTACTGTTGAATTAAAATGCTTCTTCCTTGTCTGTTCCATCAGGATCTTTTGGATCCAGCCCGCTGGAAGATGCTGATTCAGCAGTTCCGATATGACAACTACAGGCTGCACCAGCTGGGAAATAACTCTGTCTTTACTATTACCCTTCAAGCTGGTCTGTCTGCCATAAAGACACCGTATCCTACCGTACACTGCTTCCAGTATTTAGTTACTTTTTCCGTTTTGCTTTCTTGAATGCAGACGTCATCGATAAAAGCCACAGCACTCTTCCAATTCAAAGTTCCCATCTAACCAAGTGCAGATCAAATAACTGAAAGAGTTCTAGCTCTGCCCATTTTATCGAGAAAGCTGACTTCTGTGGAATTGCTGTAGCCAGGTATCCCAGAATGCCTTGTGAGGCAACCAGTGGTCTTTGCAGAGTTTAAGCTAAGTTCAGAGCTGATAAAATTGTATCCTATTACTGTTATTAACCCAGCACAGCAAGTTTTTATTTTTTTCATACGTGGCCATACCCTTTCTGGATTTATATTTTTTGTACAGTTATTCAAATTATCCAATTTTAATCTGACCTTTCCAGCACCATGAAACACGTCATGCCAGACCAGTGGTCATTTCATCAACGTACCGCACAGCTTCTGAGAAAATTTAACGAAATAATGTCCACTGTCATACTGGGGGAGACTTATCTCAATAAAATGTGTAGTAGTTTTAAAGCTAGCTCCATTGTCTGTAGAACAATTGCATTGTTTTAATATATAGTTCCACATACAGCCTACAAGTTCTTTATCGTTGATTGGTTTTGAATGTAACAGTCGGGATGATTTTGTTACTGTATTTCAACATCTGTACAGTTTTATTTAAGTGCTGAGCTTGCTGTGAGTTGCTGTCACCAGGAACGCTGTTAATAATCCTCGAGTCTTTAGAGTCCGGACACCTAAGTTCAAAGTTGCCAAGTTCAAACTCTCATGTTCCCAAGTCAGAGCTTGGCATATTCTGTATTGTGAATTGCTTTATGTTTATCCTTTAGTTACAATAACTTTAGATGTTTATCACTCATACCATAGCTTTTTCCTGATTCTTATCTCTGCTAATTACTGATATGAGACCCATAATAATATAATACAATAACAAAAATGTTCACTAATAGATTTACATGTTGGGCCTTAACCTCCATGCTCATTCCAGTCAGTGCTACAAGGAAGACGGTACCTCCAAAAACCCTGACTGCCCAGTGTGCAGTAAATCTCTAAACAAACTGGCTCAGCCACTACCCATGGCCCACTGCGCCAACTCTAGACTTGTCTGCAAGATCTCTGGGGAGGTCATGAATGAAAACAATCCTCCAATGATGCTGCCTAATGGATATGTCTATGGCTACAACGTGAGTACATTTAAGGCACTTTAGAAAACACTAGATGCAAAAACAACTTGTGTAAAACAGGGTTCCTGTGTTTTGTCTAATGTTTTATTTTGTCTTATCACTTCCAGTCTCTTCTGTCAATCCGCCAAGATGACAAAGTTGTGTGTCCCAGAACCAAAGAAGTCTTTAACTTCTCTCAGGCTGAGAAGGTCTACATCATGTGATCATTGGAGTGACAATTCTGAGTGTTAACATGATTGAGTATGGCCTATTGTCCCTAACCCGAGACCTGGCCTTCTCAGAGAGCCACCTGTGGAGTTGTGATCCAGTGACACCCCTTCCTCCTCCTCCTCTCGGACACACCCAAGACCCCCCACCGGACACATACACAGCCCTTCCCAATACACAGTTGCCTCTGTTGTTTCCCATTCCCTTCCCCCGCTCATTTATTCAAACAGAAACTGGGCTCTTCTCCTCTTGGACTCTGTTTAACAGTAGATGTGGCTAGAAGTTGTTTGACCTGGTCCATTCAAGCACATGGACTATTACCATTTTCATTATCTTACATGCCTTCATGCTGAACATTAGAGACTAGAAAAAAGGACTGAGGTGTGAAAAACTGCTAGTTAGATGTTTGATTTTACTACAACCAATAAAATCTTGAGGTTACTTTGACTTATTTTCTTTCACTAGGGGTGGTCTTTTGTCGATAAAATAGATTTGGTGGGTCTGTGTTAACTTGCTCTGTTAACCAGACTAACAAAAGATCTGGGCCTTTTTTAACTCAAACATGGCTGCTTGATATTGTAGCACATCATTATGCGATGCACATTTTGAACATTCTTAATATTTTAGCTATGTTTTTGGTGGTTTACTGGGGGTTATAAGTAGTTACAATTATAACCTCACATTTCATCCCCCTTGACTGTGAAACTGGAGCTTAATTGGTCTGGTGTAGGCTCCTTTTCAGTTGTAAATATTAAATAGGCATTGATCATCCTTGCGCATAAAGGGTTTTTAGGGATATGTAATGACAATGAAGATTTAACCTTCTACGAAGATTGGTGTGTAAAAGAAAGCTCACCATATCATTATGTTAGTTGGTATAATTTCTCAATTCTGAGGAAGCCATTTCACAACTGGTTATATATATATATATTATGGTGTTTTTTTTTTGTTAGTTTTTTATCATAATGAAGTTTACGCAATATTTACATGACAACCACCTGTTTTGTTTATTTAGTGAACAAATTGTCTTCCTTTTTTTGAGTGTGGTGTGCCATTTTCACTTCTAATACATGAAATGAGTACATTTCATTGAACTTTCTATATTTAGTCAGTTTGAAGATTGGGTGACTAGTTAATTCAGCATTACCCAAATAGTTTTAATTTTTTCAACTGTGGGCAAGACAATAGTGAAGAACTGTGCTGATATTTTTCTTTGGCACTCTGTATGTCAAAGCTGCTAGCAGCACAAACACTATGGGACCTACGTAGCATTACAGCAACTTTATTAATGTTTGATGTGGGTTGATGCACATATCTTGCCTATTTATAAAGCAGGGTAGAAACCTCAATAAGGGTGTTGGGTAAAAACAAAACCTACCTTTTCTTTGATTTTATGCATCTGCATTCTCATCTCTTATTTTTTCCAGAATATGAATGGGCAGGAAAAGTGAACAGAACAAAGGATGTACACAACTGCAGTGTGAGTTAGAAAAGTAGGAAAGACAAAACAATCAGAGCCTTCAAAAAATGTAATTTTATCTTAAACATAATGAGTCTTGTGGTGAGTCATTTCTTCTGTTTGTTAACTGACAAACTAAAAGTTGCCTCATTTGTGTCCATTTATGATTTGGAACTTTTTCTGTAAAGACACAGATTATACTGTATGTTTGTGTTGGTAGAATAGACAAAGGGATTGTTTGATGAGCAATATGCCTCATAAAGATTTCAGTAAACTTTGACTTTCAGTGTTTCTTTATTTGCATTGTGGGTTTCAAAGTCACCATTACCATAAGCACTGGTAAGAGTCTCACGGTAAACGACTCGCTCTTATTTTGTTGACATGGAAATGAAGTGAATTGTTGGGTTTTTTCACCTGAATCTACATCTCCATGGCCTGAAGTGGTCAGAAATGTGTGTGGGTGTTGTTCTGTCTGGTAGTGAAAAGCAGCCTTACAAATGGTAATGCTTGGCAGCATGATCACTTATTTGCAAGATTGATTTTACAAGGATTCAACATCGAGGGAAAACTTCCACTTACTTTACTTTGTCCAGAAATCCCAATCTGTTAAACTAAATCTTCACTTTTTTGACACCACTAAGGTGAAATGAAGTTTTGCTCCAAACATAATCAGTTTGGCATGAACAAGGCTTTTGTGTTTGCTTTTAGATAAAGAGGAATGTAAGGATGCATGGACATGGTGAAAAAACATTTTTACAAATATTCTTAAATTGCTTGTACTGTCCAAAAACCATAAAGAATTTCTTAGTAAAATTCTAAACAAATCCTTAAATTTTGAGATCGTAGAATGTATGGATTTTTGTCAGGAATGATGGTTGGTGATCAAAGCATAAGCTACTTGATTGATTTAGGGTTTTGTCTGATAAGAGTAGACCTAACGATAACAGAAATTAGATTAGAAATCATTTTAACCGATAGATCTTTGTTCTTTTCACTGCCATAAACGTTTAATCCATTCGGATTTAACCATTTTAACATAATGCCCTAATAGTTGAAATGATTTTCAGCTTCTTTCACAAGTTGGTGGTAGTCACCATATTTTAACGTGTCATTCAGGACGAGTAACCTGAGTAATGAGAAAAAGCTTTTTAATATTTAATAATCATAGTACACAATATTATCAAAGATTGCAAAAGAAATCTCTCAAGAGAACCTAATAATAACAACCCCGTCTGCAGTCAGGTCCTTCTTTAAGAAACACATGGGCCCATTATGGCCCCATCCAGTAGCATTATAGCAGTTTGGACAAATAAATACACCATATCACTATAACGCAGAAAGTATTAAAAAATAAATTCAGTTTCAGTTTGTTTTTCAGGACGCCATCGTGTATACTGTATCTTACATTTTAGAACACTAAGGCGCCATGTTACACACAAGCTATTGAAGCCTGAAATTATATTGCGCATCATAACTAAAAATATTTATCAATGTGCTTCGTTGATATAGGTGTGTTTTAATCGGTTCATATATACTGTGCAAACAGCGTTGTTATTGTCATTTTTAATACACAGGAAAGACATCGAGCACCGGAAAAGGCGTTACACACATCGAAGCCAGTATGTCGTCACAGCCCCTGAGATAAATACAGCTACGTTCGTCCCCCGCCACCATCTTGAGAGTCGTTGACTGTTGAAGTCGTTTGGTGAATCAAAGCTCGCTGTTATTCAAACATGTCCGACCAGCTCTGTAAACTTTTCGTCGGTGGACTGAATGTGGACACCGACGACGATGGCCTACGCAAGCACTTCGAGCAGTATGGCACGCTCACCGACTGTGTTGTCGTCGTGAACAAGCAGCTGCAGCGGTCGCGGTGTTTCGGCTTTGTAACCTACTCCACACCGGAGGAGGCTGACGCTGCAATGGCGGCTAGGCCGCACACCGTCGACGGCAACGCGGTTGAGGTGAAGCGCGCCGTTGCGAGAGAAGACGCCAACAAGCCCGAGGCCCTCGCAAAAGTGAAGAAAATATTCGTTGGGGGCCTAAAAGACGACATAGAAGAGGAGCACCTGTCCGAATATTTTTCCCAGTATGGTCAAATCGAGAAGGCCGAAGTCATCTCGGACAAGGAGACAGGCAAGAAAAGAGGTTTCGGCTTTGTTTATTTCACCGATCACGATGCAGCCGACAAGGCGGTTGTGGTGAAGTTCCACACCGTTAAAGGACACAAAGTTGAAGTAAAGAAAGCCCTGACCAAGCAGGAGATGCAAGCAGCCAACAGAACCTCCATGGCGCCTAGAGGCAGACCGGGTAGAGGCATGAGGGGAAATCAAAATGGCTACGGCGGAAGAGACTATGGCGGAAACTACAACTACGGAAATGGCGGCGGCTACAACTGTGGCGGCTATGGTGGGTACGGCGGACCTTATGGGGGTGGTTACGGAGACCAGGGAAGTGGCTACGGCGGTGGAAACGGCTACAACGAGTTTGGCAGCGGTTATGGCCAGCATTCCTCTGGTTACGGCCCCATGAAAGGGCCACCCTTTGGTGGGCAAAGGAGCGCTGCTCCCTACACCAGAGGAGGCGGCGGCGGTGGCGGCTACCCACGGGGGGGATATGGCGGCGGCTACTAAATGAGACTGCGCAACAGATATTCGACCACCCCATTCCCGGCCACAAATTACCTCCAGCCGGCATTTGGACGCCCAAACTCAAATTCTGTTATGGGGCGTCTGCCGTGCATCCAACCATGGCAGAGATACGGACACAGACACCCCTAATCATAATGAAGACCTCAAACCCCAAACAGGTAGGAAGGTCACTTCCCCGAAAACCTGATAATAACGAGCAGCTGGTGTTGCCGGTCACCTAGGACACATTAAAATGAAGAATAAAACACACAGTGATCCCTTTCATTATGTACTCACGCTGACAGCGTGTAGATGTCGTTTAGAGTTATTTTTATTTGCGCTCAGTCGTTGTTTTGGAAATTTCGATGTAGGATTGTTTTGCTGACAAGTTCTGTTCATATTAATTTTTTTGCATTTTTAAGAAATTAGCTTAAATCTTGTGTTCTGGAGTAACCTTAGTGTGATTTCAATGTATGAGGATGAGAAAGCATGTTATGTGGTTTTTGGATTTCATAGCTATGTCATACCCATATAACTCACATTGTATAATTTACTTGGGTTATTTAGCAAAGATGGGGAGGTGATGCTGCAGGATCCAGTTTCCCTGTTTCTTTCCCCATACTCTCCTCGCACAAAGTAATAGTTTCAGTTTAAATATTGTTCATTTTCCATTTACCTGTAGCAAAAATTAATGTATATTGTATACTTTCATGTCTGGAGAACAAAACCTACTGTTAAAACACTTTGGTATGCTTATGTATGTTCATTTTAAATAAAACGTTATACCACTTAGCTTAGTTATTTACTTATTTAACCAGGCTTCCTCAAGTTTATCCACAGGTTTTAAAAATGACCTCGTCTTGTTGATCTTTAGTTACATGGCATCTTTCCCACAGTTTATTCCCTTACACTCAGGTGGGTGAAATGGTTACAGAATGGTTGTAGTCTACCCACAGCCAATGCATGTAGGCTTTGTAGGGTTTGACCTTGTTTTTAAATTTGTCGTTTTAACATGACTTCATTTTTCTTACATATTTGATTACATATCTTTATGTGGACATAAGGGCTCTGATATTTATCTTTGATTATTCCTATATTTAGGTGTTCACTTCTTACTCGTATTCCAGTAGGCTGTCCCAGCCAAAATAGCCTTAGCAGTTTGTTTGTAGGCAACATCAGGACCCTGTTGATTACCTGGGGTCGATTGTGATAGGAGTCTGAAATATCTCTTTAGGATATCCACAACCAGCAAACTAGGTATGTAAATCAACCTGTCTTCACTCTGTGTTGCTCAACCATGTATGGAATATCTTTGAGCTGGTGCACAAGTGTGCCATTATTTCATCTTAAGCAACTGACACTCATAGCTCAATGCGCCTCTTTATATAGCTAATCTTAAAATAAAAACAAATTGGGGGTTTGCCTAATTTGGTTTTAAATGAACATTAAAAGGGTAGAAGGGGACCCAAATTTTGTTTAAATGGTGTCTCCTCCAGAAATCTTTACTCTGTGCAGTTTCTCACTTTTTTTTCCCTTTCCCATCTCCTCCAGGTTGCTACGGTAACCTGGGCACGAGGGCATCACCCCGAAAACGATGGGGTGTGTTTCTCCACGCCGACGGGGGACCATAGCGATTGTGCCTTCTCCCCCTCAGGTGAAGTCAGTTTTCAAAGGATTCCCCAGTGTGGTCACAAATGCATTTTAAAGGGTATAATGTGGTTTTGACCGTTCCTAATGTGGTGAGTTTTGGGGAATTTTGAAAACGCAGTGCCCTGGTGCATCTTGTTTTCATAATGACCAACACCGATGGACTTGAGACAGGATCTTTTTTAAATTAAGCACGTCCCAAGTTTGACTTGCAATGCCTTCAAAGTAGAAAGGGTTTAATTGTAGGTTGGTTCAAATTTAGTCAAAATTGATTCAATAGTTCATAAAAATTAATGAATTCTGATGTGAAACTTGGGTTCCTTTTTAGAGGGAAATCACTGAGCTGAAGTTTGCATTTGAGGCACTGGGTTTCAAAATACAATAAATCTTCTCGAGTATGTTTTGTCTTTTGTTTTTAAAGGTCTTCATTGTACATTATTTAAGTAAGTAGGTGGGAATTACATTTGAATTACTTGGTAACCATTTGAAATATTAAGCTTGGCAAATATTTGTTTGCAGACTTGATTAAACATAAACTTGTATGCTCATGTAGTCCTGCATGCATCTTAAGTTTGGTAAATGCCAAGTAATAGCATTTAAGTCTCCGGCTACATGCCTGCTACTGTCAAGTATTGAGGCAGTTGTCCATATAAAGAAAATAAAGAGTACAGATCCAAGATAGTAATTATTTAAGGTCACAAATTAGTTGTAGTACCACTATAGTCAAAATTAAGGCTGCAAAATCAACTGACCAAATTATGCATTTGCCACACCTATGTAGCCTAAGCTATGACAGGTTATACTGGTCTTTTGTCTTTAATAGTGTTAAAATATATTTGAAGGTATAAACAAAAACCTTGGTCTGAAAGGGGTTTAACATTCAAGGACCAATAACTTTCCTGTTTGAGGAATATATTTTAGTTTGAGTTTTTGTTATTTTTATTGGTCTTCAAGTCTGGAGACCAAAATCTAAAGTTAATGAATTATTTGGTGAGATGTGTCTGTTGCTATATTTAATTGTTTTCCTTTTAATAAGGAGAGTTCACTACTCGGAAGTGTTCTTTCATGCTCATGCAGACAAAATGGTCTGTTTAATGAGCTAAAATTACTGTTAAAGAGTCTAATCAGACATTTTTTTTTGAAGCCTTGATTCCTCAATTGCAAAAACAAGGACTCTAGTAGGACATGTATAAAATTGAAACTGACAAAAGGTAACTTGATGTCTGGGCTGTAATTGTAAGTATATTTCTTTAAACTAGTTCTGATATTTCAGGAGACAATGCAACGCACAAGTGACAAATTCTGCTAAAGGGACAGTAGACAAGGTGGAAGTGTAAATTATATTTCTGTTCTCTTTGTAGATAACGAAGCTTCTGACCATCTCGTAGGAAAAATAAACATCTGTTATGTTGGCCGTATCTTTTATGAATTCACAATAAATTTATATATTTTTATATACCATAATACTTGTTATGTTACTTTTTTATGTTGGGAACAATTTGGTTGCTTGTCTCCCCTGGTAAAACATGTCATGAAGGTGTCTATTTCAGTCTGCTGGACAGATGTGGCTTGCAGAAGTGATGCAGACAAATAAACGCCAATCAGGCATAACGTAATGACCACCAGTGCAATTTATTGCAATCCAATACAATGGTTCTGCCATGAATTCTGTCTTTACAAGTTTATCATTTCTCAGGTTTTAGGTTGAAACTGTTGGTACTGGTGATATTCTGTGATTATTTTTTTCTAAGTCAAACTGTGTAGTAGACTGAAACAGGAGTGCATTATAAGAGGTTATTTTATAAATTCTAACCTCGTTAAAGGAGAATTCGTGGCAGAGCCACTAGTGGCTAAAGGTCGGTGTATAAAGGTGGTGAACGTTTGTTTAATTCAACCAGGTTGGAATCATAAAATCTGGTACTTAAGGATACATTAAACGTTTTGCAAGTTTAAATTGATAGTAAGGTATCCATATGAGATTTAAAACTGCTTTTGGTTGCTGTAATCATTCCTCCTGATCACTCTGATCTATTTAAAAAAATAAATAAAATCAGCATCGGACAAATTACAGCAAAATCTTTTAGTAGCAAACCCCGTTTTATTATCTTTCCACTGCGGTTAAGAGAAACGGTCCTGGACAATAGAGACTTTTGCAACAAAAAAGAACCTGTGAAGATGGTTACTTTCTTTATAAACTTGCACTATTAGAGCCTGTTTTCCTGTTCAAATAAACATTTGTTACATCTTTCACCAAGGTGTTATACAAAGAAAACGAAAAAGAAGGAAAGCCAGTATAAACAAGAGGAGTGATTGCAGCAAGCAAGGGTATTTGCATTGGCATGTGACATTTGTTTAAGAAACACTTAAAAGTTGTGAACTTATTCTTTAACCGGTGCAAGCATCGTGACTTTTCTAGGCAATGGTGGTTTCATAATTTGAATGAGATGTTTCTTTACAGGTCAGTGGTGTGACACCAGTGTTTGTGTTCAACATGGCTGCACAATAGATGTTCAACTGGAAGGAAATTACAAGAAAATTAAAATTGCTTTGATTAACATGATTTCTCAAAGCAGGCACTGTAGCGTTACTGTTTATTAGGCTGTGTTAAAGCGCAATAAGATTAAATGGGCAATAATATCTGGTGCTTCCTCAAAATTAGGCATGCTGCAACACGCTTTAATGTTAGGTACATTCTTTTAAGACTATTTGGAGCAATAACGAATAGCCCTAGAAGAGAGCTGGTTTCATTTCTTGGGAGTAATGTCAGATCTTGGAAGATCTTTGTAATTAGCAAAACTTAAATACTACGAGATGTCAGGCAGACAAATAAGCTTGGTAGATTGAAAAAGGTGACAGACAGCCATAGATCACATAATGATGGTTAAGTAAACCTTCGCTTTATAGTCAGTTGGGTGGTTTCATTTTTCACATTGGGGCAATTTCAGCCAGTTGTCTGTTTATTGAGGACATAGAATTAATTTTCCACCAATTAACTTTCACATTGTTTATCAGGGTAATTGATTCTCTAATAAAAGCTGATTATTTTTTGTGTTCAATCTATCTGAAGATTACACCACCCCTCTGTATGTTAGAAAATATTGCTTGGACTCTTAAAATCAGGTGTACACATGTGACTTAACCCAATGTCTACATTAAAAATAAAGCATATGTCTTTGCATATAATCTAATTAAGAAGCTATGTATAAGGGTACCAAGGATGTCATCAAGGACGTCAAATAGGTGCCTTTGAAGAGTTTTGCCTTTGAAGTTTGCCTAACCGGCTGTCAAGGAAACGATGTTTAGTTTGGCAGTTTCATTGCAAACTGCTCTGTGGAATATTTTGGTTATCATCTCAACGTTTTCTGTGCAATTATTTTATTATCAGCTCAATTATGGAACGTGGAATTATTACATGTTGAGTGTTTTATCACACACGTATCACTGGAGTGGATAATTGTTAAACCTCCGGACAGGAGTAAGCCTGCTTCTACAACAGAAACTATTAATGTTATTTAAAATCCAGATCTGATAAATCGCTGATTTCGGTTGCATTTGGAACATAGGTTTTTTACAACGACGAAGTCTCGATGGCAGTTAAACAGGTTCTAAAGCTGTGTGCAACATTTATACAATGCAGCTAACATAACGAATTGGGACATTGATTTGTTAATGTGCTTTAACTAGTAGAAAAAAGCCCTAAATTCAGTCCATTTTTTTCCTCAGGAATGAAACTTGTGATGACTAAATGTAAATGTGATTTCCGACAGGACTGGAAGGCAGCAGCTTGCCAGCCAATGTGGGTGGTGGTTGTTTTCAAGAAGACCAATCAGCACTGAATACGTCTTACGGTGGCAAGTGGGTCAAACGGCCCGCCCTGACGTCGTCCATTGAAGAAGAACAAGAAGAGAGCCGGTAACCTACACAGTACATTCAGTCCTCAGAAGAAATTCAACCATGACGAACAAACTTTGTAAGCTTTTTGTCGGGGGACTGAACGTGGAGACCACAGATGATGGACTCCGCAAGTATTTTGAACAGTTTGGTGCGCTAACTGACTGCGTTGTGGTCATGAACCAGCAACTAGGACGGTCCCGCTGTTTCGGCTTTATCACCTACTCTACGCCGGAGGAGGCCGACGCAGCAATGGCGGCTAAGCCACATGTCGTCGAAGGAAACAACGTGGAGCTGAAGAGGGCAATTGCACGGGAAGACGCTAACAACCCGGATATCCTCGCCAATGTCAAGAAAATTTTCGTTGGCGGTGTGAAAGACCACATCGAGCCGGAGAACCTGACGGAGTACTTCTCCCAGTTTGGCGCGGTGGAGAAGGCCGAGATCATCTCCGACAAGCAGACCGGCAGGAAGAGAGGCTTCGGCTTTGTCTTCTTTGAGGACACAGACTCCGCCACCAAAGCGGTGCTGACCAAATACCACACCATCAACGGGAACAAGGTCGAGGTAAAGAAAGCTCTGACCAAGCAGGAGATGTCTACCACCGGCGGCCGAGGAGGGGGAAGAGGACGAGGGAGAGGGATGCAAAACTATGGCGGCGGAAGAGGAGGTGGCGGCGGCTACGGAGGAGGTTACGGCGGCAATTATGGAGGGGGATACGGCTATGGAGCTGGTTACAACGGCGGTGGAGGTTACGGGGGGTATGGGGGATACGAAGAATACGACAGCCAAATGGGGGGTGGATACAGTAATGGTGACTTTGGGGACGGCTACGGACAGCAGCCCTCAAATTATGGTGCAATGAAGGGGGGCAACTATTCCTACAGGAGCGCGGCTCCTTACAACAGAGGCGGCGGAGGTGGCGGCGGCTACGGCAGGGGGGGTGGATTTGGCGCTGGCTATTAGAGGCTCCCGTCTCGTTGTGAAGCATTCATGGGAAAATTACAACGAACTTAATTTTTCACACTTCTCATTCACTCTCTCTCACTCACTCACACACACACACACACACACACACACACACACACACACACACACACACACACACACACACACACAGTAAACGCAGATGGGGTTGGGGGGTTAAGAGAGAAGTCGCCCTGCCCCAATCCCCGGACCCCATCTGCCCTCTTATTCCACACAGTATGGACTCTACTCCTAAGAATTGTGAATTGTATCTTAATGTGGGGGGATTGTTTGTTTGGAACCATTTGTGAGACCGTAACCATTGTCTGCCACTGCTTCTCAACTCAGAATCGAGTTTGTTTGTCTTGCAAACCAGCCAGATATATCTGTTAATTTTGCATCATGAACTCAGGGTTTTAAGTGAAGTTCGTGGCAGTGTCCGGCAGCCTGTGACTCGATTGCTTCAGTTCTTTATCTTAGATACTTTTGTTGACAAAGTACTTTTTGGAGAAATGTCACGGACTGTTAACTGTAAAATATTCACTTTTCCCGTCCCATCATTATATTTTTTTTTTATTATAACAGGTTCATGTGTTTTAGTTTACCCCAATGTTTTATTCTGGTTGTATTAAAGTTTTTAATGTTTTGAACATGATCTAATCTCTTTCTTAATTGAACACTCCTTGTTAGTTTTTAAAATCCAAATTAAACTCTGCTACTGGCGGGTAAATGCTCTTAATCACCATTACATGGACAATTTGTCCTTGGTAACTTTGAGAGTTTTTTTAAATCCACCACCAGGAGGGAGTATCGCCTTTTTAATGTGCATTTCCACCATTTCCGCCATTTTATACCAGCAGATGGTAGTTGTGTGCATCAGCTAATAGCACGATGTTTGGAGATCAGTTTGTATGGCAGCCTTCATTTTTGTGGAAAAGTAAATCAAGTTCAGGTGTGATTCCCATTAAGAAATATTACATAACTAGTCCACGTGATTGCTGGCGGAAAGGTGAAGGTTTTCATAACTCTTATCTGAAATGTATCAGGCCTAGATTTATATTTTCTACATTCAAATTTTCGTTTTAAGTTTCACGGTGTTCCGTTGATTTTAATAAATTTCACTTAGTCTTTATAAACGGGTCTTTAGCCTTTTGAACGACACATCCAGCTAGTAATTTGTTAATAGCATGGAATTGAATTATGGTCAGAGAATCAGAGAGGGATTTGTGTGTAGTGATACCAGTAGATACTAACGGACGAAAACATCCAAAGCAAAACATGATTATTTTTTTTTTGTTTTATTTATCTTTTTTTTTTTTTTTTGGTAGAACAGTTTTATCATAGAAAGTAAAGCTCTGTATGACAAAGTTTTCTGATAGTTCTAGAAGTAGAATTCTACTTCTCGATGTTTTGGCTTTGTGAACAGAGACAATCTAAGAGGTCGGTGTGGTATACAATGTAGCAATAGTGTTTTTAAAAAGCAATGTTTTAAAAACTAAAGTTATTCATCATTGTTAAAATAGTTTGAGGTCCAAATGCTATATAACTCCTTGCAGCCTCCATTACGGAGGGAGTCAAAAATCCAGTTTTAAGACCTTACCAAAACAAAAACCAGCATTTTACTGTCAAAAATCTGAATTTTAAATAAACAATTGTTCATTATGTAAAAGTCAGAAAATCAATATTGAAATATATGAAAATAATCAATATTCCCTGAACGCCCTGTTAACATTCAGATGTGTGTATGTGTGTTGTTTGGCAGAAGGAAAAAAATAAAAGTTTAGTCAAACACAAAAGGATGAAACTAGTACATATTCACCACCTAAAAACTGGTGCCAGAGAATATTTGGCATCTTTGGTAAGAATATATTTAGTAATCAAAACTGTTGCCAAATTAATTTGTCAATCAAATAAACAACTGATGAGTTATTAAGATCACTTCTCAAGCACTAGATGGATCTGGAAGCTTGGAGAAATAGTAAGCATAGTGGAGATCAATCAATGTGGAGATCAATCCATGTGAAGAACAACATTTTGCCCCCCAAATTGTTAATCTGGCCACAGTAACCCTCATATTCAGCAGTCCAGCTCCATTTTATCAGGAAATCTCATTTAGTTCAATATTTAGTTTCCAAGAAAAAGCTGGGGTAAATAATACAGGACTTGTACAATTATATACAAGATCACTCAAACACATGCAAACGCATCCACTGCAACACTAATTAAGGTTTTACTGGTAAAATGATTTTATAGTTTTAAATTCAGATTATTTTCTGAGTCTCACAGACTGTGGTGCAAGTATTGCTAGTATTTGTACATGTTCTTACCGACTTCAGAGTTGATATGCCATTCTTGACATGTGCAGCCAAGAATTTAATATCTTGTCAATCAGTTGTAAGAACACATTATTCCTATGTTTATTAGTAAATTGCTTTCTTTACCTAATGTCATTCATATGATTTAATATTTCTAATTTTATGTAGCTCAGTTGAGTAGGCTACAACAATAAAGTGATGTGTCTTTAGATAGGCTTATGTTCCCTAAAAAAAACAATAAAGGTAATTATTTGATAATTCGATATTTAGAGTAATTCAGTCAAATGTTTAGAGAATTTGTGCAACATAAAGTGTTTTTTTTTTTTTTTTTTTGCCCCCTGCCAGTCATACCGGGACGCCCAGCTGGTGTGTTTGTGCATTTCTTTAACGTGTGGAGTGGCTCCTCTTGGCAATACACGATCTGTGGCAGCACGGCGCTCATGCCTGCTGTGGTCTCTGACTCCGGTAGGATGGACGGTGTGTCGATAGGGTGAGTTGGCTCAGTCATAGGGATTATTGTGTAAAGTTGCGGTTCATGCTGCTTTCACATCTGTTACATTTTACCTACGATGATCCGCTGACCATTAAGCCACCACAGACAATAAAAGGAGCTCTTTACTAGCACACGAAGTCAAGCTAGCCTCGTAGAGTAGTTAGCTTCGTTAGCTAGCTAGTATTGCTGGTCGAGCAGTGGATGCAGTTAAGTTGCTAACAAACGTCTAAGTCGACATGTTGGCATTTAGTGGCTGGCATCAAGTCGATACTTGGAGGATGTGAACTGCCTTGTAATGCTCGAAAAAATTATTCTCGTTACGAGTAGGGCAGTGATTTTGTAGCATTGAAGGGCAGCCATCATAAGCTTATGTTAGCAGTGTAACGTTAGTGAAATGATTAGGAATGCTAAGAGTTAGCCATCAGGACAACCTGACGCACAACAAACTCACAGTTTCCTGTCAAACGTCTTAAGATTTATGGAAACAGAGAGACACAGCTACATTGTTAAAAAAATATCAGTTTACTGAGTTATGCTGCTGGGTACAACTAGTGAAGTGGTGCATTATTATTTCTTCAGTTGTAAAAACAAACAACAAAAATAAAGGGTAGCAACTAAATCACTCTAGATAACTTAATGTTACAGTGCTGTGCATACACAGTAGGTACCGCCAGGCGTTTTCAGACGAACGAAACTGTGCAAATGTCTCCTAAGTTAATATTTTTCTCCTTCCACCTGCTCTCACCCCAGTGCAGGTCATCTTTGCTTAAAGGTTTAATATTTAACAGAACATGCATGTTGTTAGGGTTTGACATGTTCTTTTGTGTGGTCAGACACCTATATCAATGCAGTCTGACTACTTTGTTAAGTTTTATTTAAAAAGACAGCTGATCTGTTTTTGATAAACAATGAATCACTTTAGTAAAATTTCAGTAATAGACTGTGAGGAAAAACTACCTGTATTTAGTTTTCAGCTTATCAAATTAACCAAATCCATATCTATAATTTTGAAAACTGTAATTTTGTTTATTCATCAAATCAGGATAGTTCATATTTAATTTTCAGTCATTCCAATACATGACTAGAAAACAGAACGACATAAGGCTTATTCTCTAGAACCTCATATAGACACAGGTCAATATAGTCATACAGTCTAGTTAAACACAACAGGGTTCTTCAAATGGACATGCTTGAAACTCTTGCTATTTAATTTTCGGTCTGCTTACTAAGGTTAGCATAGCAATGATATATAATAAACATAAAAACAAACAAACAAATCACGTACATAAGAAATCACGTACATAAGAACAGTATTTACCGCCTTTGTTTAATACTTTGTTGAATCACCTTTAGCACTAATTACAGCCTCAAGTCTTTCTGAGTATGATGCTACAAGCTCGGCACACCTATATTTGGGCAGTTTCTCCCATTCGTCTTTGCAGTGCCTTTCAAGCTCCATCAGGTTGGATGGGGAGTGTTGGTGCACAGCCATGTTCAGTTGTGTTCAAGTCTGGGCTCTGACTGTGCCACTCTAAGGACATTCACAGCATTGTCCCGTAGCCACTCCTTTCTTATCTTGGCTGCGTGCTTAGGGTCGTTTTCCTGTTGAAAGATGACCCGTCGCCCCAGTCTGAGGTCCAGAGCGCTCTGGAACAGGTTTTCATCAATGATGTCTCGGTACATTGCTGCATATATGTTTCCCTTGATATTGAATAGTCTCCCAGAACCTGCCACTGAAAACACCCCCACAGCATGATTCTGCCACCACCTTGCTTTACTGTAGTGATGGTATTGTACAGTTGGTGAGCCGTGCCAAGGAGTTCAATCTCTGTTTCATCAGACTAGAGAATTATGTTACTCATGGTCTGAAAGTCCTTCAGGTGGGCTGTGTGGTTTCTGTCTGGCCACTCTACCATACAGGGCTGATTGGTAGAGTGCTGCAGAGATGATTGTTCTTCTGGAAGGTTCTACTCCATTCCACAGACACTGGAGCCTTTTCAGAGTGGCCATCAGGTTCTTTAGTACTCTCCCTAACTAAGGTCCTCGATCACTTATTTTGGCTGTCCGGCCCCCTCTTGAAAGAGTGGTTCCAAAATTATTCTATTTACGGATGATGGAGGGCAATGCTGCAAAAATGTTTCTGGGACAGGGTACAGCCAGGCCCACACATAGGCTGGTAAGCTCCACATCGCAAGTATACAATCCTGTCTGCAATTCCTTGGACTTCATGCCTTGGTTTTGTGCTCCAATCAAGTTAAAGAAACACTTTAGGGATGATCAGTCGAAACAGGACACACCTGAGCTCAATTCTGAGTGTCATGGCTAAGGCCATGAATACTTATGTACATGTGATTTATTTTATTATTATTATTTTATTAATGTATTTTTTTTATACATTTCAAACAAACTTCTTTCATGTTGCCATTATTGGGTATTGTTTGTAGAACTTTGAGGAAAACTATGATGAAATTTGATCCATTTTGAAATAATAAAATGTGGAAAAAGTTCAGCACTGGGAATACTTTCTAAGCATATTTAAAAAAAAAAAAAAAAAAAAAAAATCGAATTAAGCACCCAAAAGTTTCTACTGTTTTCAAACTCTATATTTAAGTTATTTGTGATGTTCGTTTTTTGGGGGGTTTATTTTTTTTATTTTTGGACAACAGTTGCAGTTTTAGTTTCTGGTAAAATGTGATGGACATGTTTTGGTGTTTTCTGATCATTTTTGACCTAAATTATGAATTGGTTCAAGAAAATAATCAGACATTTAAAAAAAAAAAAAAAAAAAAAAAAATCCAGTTGCAGCCTTCAACATGAGCCAAAAGCCTCTGTCACAAGTCAGTCTAATGAGTCAGATGTTGTAGTCCTGTGCAATATTTGATCTGACAAAAAAATCAGTTGACTGTTAATTGGGGAGGCTTTATTACCTTTTAGTGAATTGTTCCTGTGTCATTTTTATTTTTAATTTGAAGTTTGAAATGATGGTTCACCATCTAGCCCCAGTAATTCATACACTACCTCTCATTTCTTACCAGTCTGGTGGCCACACCAGCATCACCGCATCCCAAGTTCACCACAGACTCAGAGGAGGACACGGTGAATGGAGGAATGCTCACCTTCAACCAGATGCACATGAGGAAAGCTTTCCAGTTGATGAATGACCTGAGGAGGTGTGTTTCAGACAGTCTTCTTTGGTCCAACAGAAAAAATTAAACAAGTTTAAAAAATTCACTACTGCCAGACAGTTTTGGTGTGTGTTGTGCATTATAAATAATGTAATAAGAGTCATCGCTGGATTTACCTGGCTTACCTACAAATGTTAGTACAGCAGTAATTTACTACTTTTGCCTGAAGAACAACTCAGTGTTGTTATCTTGAATTTCTAGTGAGCTTGTTCTAGGTTACTTTACACTATGCTGCACTCTGTTATTGTAAAAGACTAAAAACCTTAAAACCCACCCACCTTGTTCAGTAAATACTTCTTGCTTCTCTTTTTTTACGTCATTGCAAACTGTTACCTGGACCCAGGGAATCTAGGATGGGATTTCTTTTTACTATTTTTAGAGTAAGACTGTATGTAATCGAGATAATAAACAGTAGATTAATGTATAATATATTTGTTGCATTCTAACAAAGCTTAAACATTTTGTCCATTTGGTTTCCCATTAGAAAGTGAAAAGGGTGTGATTGAGCAGGTCACATTATAATTGGTAGGGGAATCTTGCCCTACCCTCTTGTAATACTGAACCAAGCCAATATATTCTATATAACAACAACCTTAGGGATTAACATTTTAGTTGGGACATTTGCCGGCAGCTGTCCTACTCGTACTTTGCTTAAAAGCTCCCGTATTTATTATTTCACAGAAGGTTTCACTTGTCCTACTTACTGCTTTTCAGTAAAAAGATGCTGTGTGACGTCCAGCTGATAGCAGGGAGCGTTGAAGTGCCAGCTCACAGGGTGATCCTGGCCTCCTGTAGCCCATATTTCTGTGCCATGTTCACAGGTACAAACACACTTGCTTGGCATCATGTCTGGTGTGTGTTTTTGTGTGTGCAGGTCTTTAGCTGTGTGTGTTACTCTGTTTGCAGGTGATATGAGTGAAAGCAAAGCCCAAGTAGTGGAGATTAGAGAAGTTGATGGTGAGACCCTGAGAAAACTGGTTGACTACATTTACACCGCTGAGATAGAGGTCACAGAGGACAACGTCCAGGTGAGTGTGTGTTTAAGGAAACACTTATTTTCAGTTTTTACTAACATGTTGGCTTTTACCTGGTTTTTAAGCCTGTATTTGCTTACAAACATTTATAACGTATTAGCAGCAGTAATGGCACTGCCAGCATTATCAACTACCACCTGCAAACCTCTGTCATATATGCCACAGGTGTTTTGTGTGCTAGTGACCTTACAGCCCAGAACAGGTTAACATGTAGCTCCCTCGGGAATAGCATTTTATACAAGTAGCAAAACTTATTTTGAAACATTTTCTGTTTTAATGTTTATGTAATTTAATCAAAGCAGCACTGCTGCTACCAGCAGAAAGATCTGGGCTTGAGTAGTGTAATCAAAAAACTGCTGTGCCTCAAAGTATTAGTCACCCAGTTTATAAACTTCCTTTTTGTTGAGAAGGAAACTTATCTCGTAGCCTCTGTGTGTGGACAGCATAACAAGTTGGTATAAAAACATTAACACCCATCCTCTCCAAGATGCATACGGGCATGGACGAAATTGTTAGTACCGTTCCATTTTAAAAAAACAAAAAAGGAAACGCACACACATTTTTCTGAAATAACTTAAAACTGATAATAATAAAATGAAAAAAAATCAGACTTCACTTGTGATGGCCAGATTTGTTATTTGTTGGATGATGGTTATATTTAAAATAAAATGTTTAGCCATTTTTAATTGGAGAATAGTTGTTAGCCAGTTTTGTGTTTTTGTATTATTTAAAATATTATGTTGAACGATTTTTTTAATTTTTAATTTTATACTTACTCTATTATTTTTGTCAGTTTAAATTGGTTTCTGAGAAAACTATAGGTTCTTTTATACATTTTAGATACAGTTCATTAAGTTTTGTTCATGGTAGATACAGGTTATAGAAAACACTTTCCACCCTCTTTTAGTACATGGTTAATTTTGAACAGAAACCCATTTTTTATTTGATAACAGTAACAAAAATGTGAAAACATTGTTTGTGAAACTGCTTACTCTTACTTTTTCAGTATCTTATTTTAGACCACCAGGCAAACAGACTTACGACAGTAACTGGTGAAAACATGTTAAGGTAGTGTTTAGGGAATAAAGAGGAAGATGTTGGAAAAATCAAGAACCAGAAGGATGGTGGGTAAATTTGTTTATGTTCGATTCAGTGATTCAAAGTTTGCTTGTAAGGGATGTTGTTTCCTCAAGCCCGAATCCTTTTAATCCTTTTGTGTTTTTCCTTTAAGTTTCAGAATGGCCAATATAACTCTGCCTCAGGATTAGATGTTTACTACGGGTGATGTAACAGTTGGTAAAGGTTGGGAGCAGTGCTTTGCTGTGAAAACTCAGGATTATGACTTAGTTCATCTCAGTAGCATTAACTTTTATAGGCTGCATGGCACTGCTGCAGAGTGGAATAAATGCACAAGGATCAAGCTGCAGGCAGGAAACTTCCTCTGATTATTACCACAGGAAACGTGCATAAAAAGAGGCAGGAAATCCTCCCACTGTTAGCAGTGTGCCTGCTTGATGGGCTCCCTTGTAAATCTGTGTGTGTGTTTGAGCATGTGTGCGTGTGATTTAAAGCTCATGTTTGGAAAAGATTGCTTCTACTATTCATTTTTTAAAACTTCTGTGCTGTGCTGTTGTGCTGCCCTCTTTCCTGTACTTTGTGTGCATGTGTTTGTGTCTGTCAGTCACAGCTGCAGTAAGTATAGATCCAGTGGGCCTAATGCTCTCTTTTAGAGGACATAAGGCCTTTGGGCAGCTGGAAAACAGAGGAGACAGTTGCAGTACTCACTCAGCGAATGAATGAGTGAGCAGAGAGACAGAGTGTAGGCATGTATCAAAGGTTGCTTTGTTTGTTAGCAGCAGTACATGCTATTATGATGTTTAAAAAGTATTCACCTGCCTTCAGAAAGTGGTTATCATCATGATTATTATTATTAAATTTACTATTTCATGACAAAGTCAGCAGGTCTCTACAAAGTAATTTTAACTAAATAATGTGAATATGTCTAAACTCCAAAATTGAGATTAGTGCTTCTTCTACTGTCACGTAAATGGCAGTGTCAGCAGTTATTTGGAGTTACAACGGTGATATCAGTGGTCTCTGCTTCCTTGGAGGCACCTGCACATGTGTTTGCTGTGCTAGTCAACAAGCTATGTTACCTCAATGACATGGAAATGCCAGACCTCTCACCCCATCTCTGTCTTTGTGCATGCATGGGCTTCACATTAAGAAAGTAACACATGCCTAAAGTACATAGAAGTCAGAGCATTAGCCGTTTACTATCATCAGCTAACTTACAGTGGTCTGTGTGTTTAAAGGTGGTCAGGAACAGTACAGAATGTAGGTCACCCATGTTTTGAAGTGGTTCGAGCCCAGTATGTAATTTCTTTCAATAACTTTTTTAGTTATTGTCTCACAGCACTTCAAGTGGAATTCATTTCAGTATTTAATATGAAAAAAAGATTACAGTCTTGGTTGATGCCTTTTGACATATCATACTGTAAGGTTTATATATGTGTGCCGTCACTAGCTGCCAAAATAAAATTATTTCCCTGTGTTTATTAACGTTTATTTTACTGCCAAACATTAATATCAGTCACTGTGACTCATCTGTCCATCTTTCCATATCACTTGCAGACTGGAAACTGCTGCTGTTAGTGGTTGTTAACAAAGTACGTAACAATTTGCAGCATTTGGGTGGCCAAAGTGCACATGATCCAGACTTTGTTTTTGTTGCAAACTAACAGGTTTTCTTGCACAGAGACATAATGTGTAGTTGGTTTGTTAGCAAGCTTTCTTGCAATAAAAATGTCTTAATTCTGAACAAGCAAGCAAGTTGTTTGCATAAGCAATTTTATACATCAACAGCAAATATTTTCGGTAACTAAATGGTCCCTAGTGTTTAGAATATAGATTTATTAAAGAAGTCCGTTCCTTCCATTAGGTTCTTCCATCCGTCAATCTCGTCAGTTTAAAATTGACTCTGTATCATCTTTACAGGTTCTTCTGCCAGCAGCCAGCCTTCTCCAGCTGATGGATGTTCGTCAGGTTTGTTGCGAGTTCTTGCAGTCTCAGCTTCACCCCACCAACTGCCTGGGCATAAGGGCGTTTGCTGACCTGCACACATGCACACAGCTTCTCAGCCAGGCCCACACATATGCTGGTAAGCTCGTCATCACAATTATTCATTCAAGTCATTCGTGTGTGTGTGGTAGGTGGGTTTTGTTATGTAATACTGTAATTGGTTTTGCCAGTACTGAAAATTGCCAAGATCTCTGGAAAATTACTTTGTGCCTACAGAGTTTGGACATTGTATTTTCTTAGTGTTAGATATTGAATATGGGGCATCTTTACCACAGGAACATACTAAAATATGCTTTGTGACCAATGTTGAGCATTTGTTTTATATGTTACCAAAATAATTAGGTAAAATATTTAGCCTGTCTTGTTTGTGACCCTACTTGTTTGTTTTTCTCAGAGCAGCATTTTTGTGAGGTGGTGCAGGCAGAGGAGTTTCTTGGCCTTTCTCTGCAGCAAGTGTGCAACCTCATCTCCAGTGACAAGCTCACAGTCTCCTCAGAGGAGAAGGTCAGACAGCTCCATATACAAACATTTTCAGAGAAGTTCTTTGTCTATTTGCTTGTGGAAGGAAAGATATGTCAAAATTACAATGAAGATTTTTCAAGGAACAAAAAACAAAGTGAGAAAGACCTCTGTTTTGAAGTCAGCTGTACATACTGTCACTATGTCTGATTGGCTGACTTTGAAAACTGACTTATTCCAGAGCTGTCTATGTGTTGTTAGCCTGTCAACAGGAAGTGTCTGAGGCAGTCAAGCTGACCACTGCTTCAGTCAAAGATTGTAAACTGTGTAATCCTGGAGACACAGTCAAGTTCTGATATATTATCTGCTAGTTTAATGGTGAGGGAATCAATACAAGTACATATTTTGAGAACCCCAGATCTTTTTGCATTCATTTTAAAATCAATAGGATAGATCAGGCTTTATTGTTTTTATTTTTAATATTTGTGAGTGTTAAAGTAATTCCTTACAAAAAGGCATTGAAGACATTTATCTTATCGAGGGAATCACCTTTTCACCTGGGAACCTGGGAGATACATTAGTTAAGATCTGCAAATTGCAAATTGTCTAAAAATGTAGCTACAATTAATTTCAGTCTATCCTCTTGCTACACTTTTGTGCTATGTTTATTTTTTATTTTTTCATAAGCCATCCACCTCCCCTTTCTCGTGATTAAAATGCTGCAGTATTCATAGTCTTCATTTTTGTTTATATAGCTTTTGTGAAAACTAAACACACATTTAAGGTACAGTGACTTAAAACTAAAGAAAAAAGTAGACAATAAAGACGTGCGTATCACGGAAGAGGAGAACATTTGGGTAGCCATTGAGAAATTTTTTCCATTTCCCTAACTGTCATTGTTAGCAGAGCAGGAGGGGCACAATCTGTGAATTTGAAGCAGTAAATTACTGACGGGGTGTGGCGTCCTCACCCAAACCAGTATAGAATAGAATAAAAGTGTAAAAAGCCTCTTTCAGACATGCACTGGAATTCAGACACTTTCTAGACTTTCTCTGGGGTGGGTATATGAACGCAAACGCTTTGCCCCTGACTTTACCCGGACTTTACCCAGCCAGCTACCTAGTGCAAAGTCCAGATAATCTCCCCCAAACTCATTTATGAATAGAGGAGGTAATACTCCGGAGGATTCACCACGAGTGAGTGGGCGTGTTTATGATATCCATTTCCTGCGACTGCCGCGAAACCAGGCAAAGGTGAAGAACTCATTCATTCATTCATAGAACACAACAACAATGTCGAACTGGAAAGACGACAAAATTCGTGAGCTTCTGTCAGTAAGGGCAGAGCTGGAAATCGTCAAACAAATACAAGGAACAGCACAAGATTCTGTGGTATACGAGCAGTTTACAAAGCAAAACACTGTCACTTCCCCAGGTTTGTTTTTGCCTCAAGTCCTCTCCTCCTTAAGTGAAGCACCACCCCTTGCCCAGTTACACTTACTATTTCTTTACAAGCGAGAACGCATCTCGCACGGACTATCTCCCGGTTACATGTCTGAAAGGGAAACTACAGACAATGTCAGGACCTGATCCTCCTGACATTCTCAGGAGTTTATCTTTGAAACAGGCTAAAGAAAGGTTTGCAACCTTCTGTTTAATGACATCCTGCTGGTATTTTACCGTGAATTATTTGGAGTTTTAAGAATGCTTTCACACAATGAGTGAGTTATATTGTTGACTTTGTCAGTCGTGCTGTGTGTTTGTAGGATGTCTGCAGGGGTATAAGTGAAGGGCTCAGCAAATTGTTGAGCACCTTCTCCCCAACTTTACTAAATCATCAGTCCCACCCATCTTATACAGCGATTGACCTAAAGTGTTAAACACATTCTTTCTTCTGTGTTTTGGTGCAAAAATTAGCTTACAAAAAAAATGTGGTAAACCACTGTAATTGTAGATAAACATAGCAGAGGAATAACCTTGGAATGAGAAATGTAAAACAAACCACTTAGCATTTGAGTCTTTTAATTAACCATGTCACATTCTGTCCCTTGCTTTGTCTTGATTTTGCTCTTCATCACTTAGGTTTTTGAGGCTATGATCGCTTGGATCAAGCATGATAAGCCGGCTCGTCTGGAGTACATGCCAAAGCTGATGGAGCATGTCAGACTTCCGCTTCTGTCTAAAGATTACCTGGTGCAGGTAAAAAAAAAAGTGTCTGTTCTCTTTTTTTTTTTTTTTTTTTTTTTTTTTTTTCTTTCTTTCTTTCTTCTTGCTCTGTTATTAGCATTGCCTGGTGTTTGTATGGATATACATGTCTGTGTTGTGTGTGTGTGTGTGTGTGTGTGTGTGTGTATAGAGAGACAGATCTCTATATATCTATCTATATGTGTGCCTATACCCCTGTGTCCATACCCACTAATCTAGCCATGATTGTAGTAAGTGCAGGCTTTAAGACACTTTGTCACCCCATCAGTGTGCTTTATCTCTTACAGTACGATAAGGGATAAGATATACTTTATTTGTCCCCTTATGGTAATTTGTCTTAGGCTCCTTAACGTTATACTAACAGTATAATAAATAACTTTGAAAATAACATGGCAGCATAACAAATAGGCAGTATGAGGTTTCTTTGTAGCAACATAACAGACAAATCGCACAGGGCATCTAAAATGGCAGCAGAACAACATAGCAGACTGTACAGGACAGGTAAAAACTGTTAAAATAGTGGAACTGCATCTATTGTATAGAACACATAACATAAAATAGCACTTCAGGAACATAACAATTGCACGGAACAGCTGAAATGTGTGCAGTGCGGTAGTAAACATTACAGGGCCAAATCAAAGACCCATGCAGACCACAGGGCATGGGAACCTCACAAGTTATGGTGCATTTTGCCAATATGCCTAATTTCCAATGGGAATTTAATAATTTTAAATGCAACTGTACATGTGCCCCTGTTTTTAGATAGTGGAGGAGGAGGCTTTAATAAAGAACAACGGCACCTGTAAAGATTTTCTCATAGAAGCAATGAAGTATCACCTGCTGCCGGCTGACCAGCGTCACCTCATCAAGACCGACAGGACACGACCACGAACTCCTATCAGTATCCCAAAGGTACATAAACACCATCACACTTGCTATCAGCAGTAAAACTTGCAGAGCACTATACACAATACATGTGACTACAAAGCAGTGGTTATCAGCTGTATTTAAGTAATCAGAGTAAACCTGACCCAGTACAGGTGATGATTGTGGTGGGTGGGCAGGCTCCCAAGGCGATCCGAAGTGTGGAGTGCTACGACTTCCAGGAAGATCGCTGGTACCAAGTAGCTGACCTTCCTTCAAGACGCTGTCGTGCAGGTCAGTTCATGAAGTCTGTACATTACACCACTGTAGGACCCTACTCAGCCATTTTAGGGTATGATTTGATCTCCTTCCAAACTGTTGATTTAACGCCGTCTCACATGCTTACATTACCTGTTAGAAAATATTGCTGTTTTCATGTAAATGGTCAATTTGACCGTACGGAAATACAAAAGTTTAAGCAAAAATAAGAGAAGAGCTGAAGCCGTCAGAAAAAGTTTTGGTTATCTTTTTGAAATTTTCATAAGTGTACACACCAAACCATTACTATGGCCATAATGTTCCAAAAAATACAAATGAATTTTCAAATATTTGTGCAGGTTGAAGCCACTGCAATACATTTTTCTAAGTTAAATCTCTTTTTCTTTTTTTTTTCTTTTTTTTTTTTCATAATCAGTTTTACGCTCTTTGCTTTCCTAGGAGTGGTTTCCATGGCAGGCCAAGTGTATGCAGTAGGAGGGTTCAACAGCTCGCTGCGAGAGCGAACGGTGGATGTTTATGATGGAGTGAGAGACCACTGGAGTGCAGTCACGAGCATGCAGGAGAGACGCAGTACACTTGGAGCTGCTGTACTGAGGGATTTACTGTATGCAGTGGGAGGATTTAATGGAAGCATAGGTAAACACAGAAACCTTTACTCCCACACGTTAAACAGCTAAAATTCAGAGTATTGTGTGGACCTTTTTGAAACTATGATAATTAAACTAAGATTTTGAAACAAAGAACTTTAATTTAAACGCTTTTATTGCATGATCTGGTGAAGGAGTTGAGCCCAAAGCAGTGTTTAGTCTCTCTGTGTGTGTATCTCAATTTGTGACCAGTTTGTAGGGTAAAATTTTCTTTTTGTTTAGTTGTTCTTTAATTATAACAGTTGCAACACACCACATAATTTCCAACAAAGGTCAAGGAGGGTTTTTTTTGTTGTTGTTGTTGTTTGTGTTGTTTTCCAGCCATAGAGGGGAAAATAAAAAAAAACGTTATGGTTGCGGGATAATAAATGGTAGAAGAGGGGGACAGTTGATTAAAATGTACAAATTAAAGACACGTCTGGAAAAAATTGAAGTGAAAGTTTTGAGAGCAGTTAATTTGGGACGGGTAAAGTAAAAGTTGACAGAAAACAAAATGCTGCTTTAATTTTCCTGCAAAACTTGTTTCCCTTGTGGTTTAGCATAATTATCTGATTATTACTGCCTGAGGGCGTATAGAATATAACTCAGACACGAGACGAGGCGACTCTTTTCTTCTCAAACACAATCGTATTCTAACCTATTTGTGTTATTCACTGTTTGCCTTTCTGTTATTTTCTTTTTGTCTTTGTCCTTCAGGTTTGTCAACGGTGGAAGCTTACAATTGTAAAACCAATGAGTGGATTTATGTGGCCTCTATGAACACTCGACGCAGCAGCGTGGGTGTAGGGGTTGTCGAGGGTAAGGGCATGTGACCTGCATTAAACCATGAGCTACTTCAGTGATAAAATGAATTTCAAGCGGAACTGACTTTTGACATGCGTCTGTGTCTCCAGGTAAGTTGTACGCAGTAGGAGGCTACGATGGAGCATCCAGGCAGTGTCTCAGTTCAGTAGAAGAATACGACCCCGTCACCGATCAGTGGTGTTATGTGGCTGACATGAGCACACGACGCAGTGGAGCAGGTACAAACTAAAACTCTACCCTACTCTTTATACAATACGCCGCTGTGGTTCTCCATAAGATGAAGGTAAGGGTCTGATAAATGTATGTCAGCCTGGTAATAATGCTGTGTATGAAGCAACCTTTCACTGTCATTGCTACTATATTTAAGTTAAAACTACAATATGCACCATTTAGGAATCATTCTAGTGGTGTAAGACCTGAAATCAGTCCACTTGGATACACCCTGCTCACCCTTTCACATTAAGATATGTTTTGGAGCATTTTTCAACAAAGAAAATTATATGAAGAAAGTTACTGTGAAGTTACACTGTAGAAAGGCTGAACAATTCATGGTTTAAAATAGATATTGTAATTTAACGGAGGGAACTTTTTCGTTTTGTATGGCTTGTTGGCACCACCCAGAGGACTGCAACTGTATCTACAAGAAACAGCCATGCAAGAAATTCCTCTTGCATAATGAGAATGTTGCTGCATTTTTTTTTTCTTTCTACAGGTGTTGGTGTGTTGGGAGGTCAGCTGTATGCTGCAGGAGGACATGATGGACCTCTGGTGAGAAAGAGTGTGGAAGTTTACGACCCACAAACCAACACCTGGAGACTGGTTTGTGACATGAACATGTGCAGACGCAACGCAGGTCAGACAACACAGACGTGCCACGTGCATTATTTTTTGCAAATATTTGGGATGTTCAGCAACTGTTTATACTGAAGCAAGCAAAGAGTGGTTTAATTACGAGATTATAAAGAAACTACAATCGCCGGTGACAATCGTGTTAAAGTGCCTTGGAAATTTTAATAGCCTCCTTTTTAAAAAATAAATCTGAGATTCTTATTAAGTCGCCAACATTTCTAGTGATTGAATTATCAGCATCAGGACAGCTAAAAACATGTTGACTAAAATAGATGAATGGGCAAAGAAGTGCTTGGAGCTCAGAGTTGTTAAACCTGTGTGTTTCTCCCTAAGGTGTTTGTGCGATTAACGGGCTGCTGTACGTTATTGGGGGAGACGATGGATCCTGTAACCTCTCATCTGTAGAATTTTACAACCCAGCCACAGACAAGTGGAGCCTCATTCCCACCAACATGAGCAATGGACGCAGCTACGCCGGTATGTCTCAGCAGACAGCAGAGTCTTCAGGTTTCACCTGTTCATGTAGCTGTTTTTTTTTTCCTAATGTCTGTTTTTTTCTTTCCCACTCCTTTTTAGGAGTTGCAGTGATTGACAAGCCGTTGTGACCCCAAGCGTCTGACATAATCAAGCTCTGCATCATCAGCCAGTTTCACAGAGCCTCAAACTAACATCTGAAGCACAAAAAAGAGAGGTGACTGAGATGAACACTGTCCAAGCGGACGGATCACCCTCAATTCTCTGCTGTCACAAACTCAGATGGAGCGTCAGAGTTTTTTGGTGCTAACCCACCACCTATAACATTACTATCTCCGTGTCCATTAGAGACTTTTACTGACACTGTTGTGCTGGATATAAAGAAGCAATAGCTACAGGTGAGCAGGCTTATTAGAACTTTGAAGTTTTTAAATGCCAAGCACATAACAAGCAGCTGTATCAGCTGACGTAAGACTCACTCAGATGTTAGAAAGACTTATTTTAAGAATAAGTTGGGCCAAATGAAGCGGAGGGCTTCAGCTCAGTGGTAATGGCGGCAGTGTATGTTGACCCATATCAAACTTGAGGCACTACATTAAACCACCAGCTGACAGAAACAATTATTCAAGCTGTGCCGTTTGCTCAGATTCAAGCAGACTTACTGCTCATGGCATCGATGGTGCTGTTGCAGTAATCAGGACATTGCAGCACTGCTCTGTTACTGGCTGCCGAAGAAGCATTTTCCAAAAATCTGGAAAACGGGAGACATTAAAAGAAAAAAACACAAGACTTGGTGCAGTTCCTAGGATATAAAATAGCTTACAGCAATTATTTGCTTTGAATCCAGTTGTTAAATTCCTGTGTCGAACATCAGCAGCTCCACTAAAAGGGCTGTGGTGTAACATGGTGGTTCTGTGGTTAAAAGTACACCTCAATTGCCAGAAAGTGTTCTCAGCCTAAAGAGAGCTGCAAGGTCAATTAAAGAATGTAGAAAACATCTTATACGCAGATTACCTTCTACTTTTGAGGTATTTCTAAAGAGGTTTGAGAACCACTTTAGGCCCAGGCCAGTTGATGTGATTCAATGTGGTAGGACTTGATCCCGTTTTCAACACACTACTGATCAGTCCCTTCAGGTTTTGGCTGATATTCATTGATTGTTGGTGCCTAAAACACCACAGCTTTCTTAAAAAAAAGAAAAAGAAAAAAGTGATCATTGTTGCAATGTTTTTATAATGCTTTAAATTGCATGGTTGCACAGAATTCACGGGATTATTTGATTATTTGTGGAATTATCACAACAGTGTGAATTCCTGGAGGGACTGACTGATGCACTCATTACTTGCACTGACTGATACAAGGCGGAAGGCGGGTTGTGTACTCGCTGATCTGCCCGTCTTTTTTACTGACCAACTGGATCACTGACCTGCTGTTTCTGTTACTGATTGTACTCGTGGGAGCATTTACACGAAACACCTGAAGGCCAATAATTTCATCAGAAATTGTAAAAACGTAAAAAGTGCCAGTTATGATGTTCAGAATCAGAAAAATGCTGGTTTTAATGCTTAGCAACAAACAAAAGTGATGATTTGCTTTTATTGATGGGCGTCAAAATGCACTGTAGAAATTTAGCTGTAAGTATGATGTAAAAATATGCAAGTTTTATTTATTGTTTTGGGACAAATGATCACAGCATTTATTCATATCCAAGTGAGTTTCTTTTATTTTCTCATAATGTTACACTTGAGCTGTTCTCACATCCATTCACATGATGTTGGGTATATTTTAGACATGGATATTTAGATAACTGAATGGTGCCACAGCAAAGAAACAAGATTTTACTCTCTGCAATTCTACAAAACCATAAAGAAACACAATCATTAATTCCAAAGCCCGTTGACAAAGAAATATAAGGAATACTTAAAAGTTGGTGTTTTTAGTTTAATTTAAAAGTTCTAGGAGCTGTATTGGTCTCACGCTTGTTCCAGAAAGCTGTTTTTTTTTTTTTTCCTTTTCTTTTCTTTTTTTTTTTTTTTAAACTGGTTTTGTAGTGCTTCATCTCTCACTTTTTGGAGGAAATCTTCATGCATGGACCTTAGCACATTATTTGCTGCATGTTGCTGTACAAGTTGACAGAGGACCATTCCAGTTTTTGAGAGTTGTGTAGTCGAGATCAACGGCTTTCGCCACAGCAGAGCATATTCTGCACGTTGAGTTGGCGTTTTTTTATGCTAGATGCCCTTTATGCCACAACCCTCCCATTGTTTAAATATTTTTTTCAATTTTAATCCGGGCTCGAGACCGACACCAAGGTGGCCTTTGGTGGCTGGGCGGGGCCACACCGGATGGGCTGGGATTTGAATCTGCGGCCTTCTGCATCCTAACCAAATGATGTAGTTTGTTTTATGTAGTAATGCGGGCAAATAATGGAGCTTAAATAATTTCTGAATTAATCAGCAGAAAAGTAACTAATACCCATTGGTCAGACACATTTAAAGATTTCACACATGACATTTGGGCCAGATTTTACATGAACCTGCTTGCAAACAAAGAGAGTGGACTATAGTTTATTTGGTAGAAGATGGACTTTAAAAGACTAACATGTTAGGGTCAGGCAATAAATGTCCCATGGTAGACAATGCTTAGGGAAAGCCATTTAGTCCAGACAGCAAGTCCCAGAAAAGTCATAAAGCCTTTCTGGAAATCATTCTGTGATCTTTGTCTGCAGACAGGTCCCTTTTTATAGTTTTGAGTGTTTTCATAAATTAAAGTATTAATTAATTATCAGGCTGCTTTGGCAGCCTCATTACCAAGTGTTTGTTTGCTGCTTTAGAAACCAATATGGCGTTCTTTTTTTCACTGTGTTGTGTTTAATTGGGGAAAATGGTCTGGATAACAAGATTTTTGACACTTATAAAACCTCATAATTTGGCCATTACTTCTAGGTGTTGGGTTTAATTTTCAAGTATGTAAAAAATGAAAAGGGATTATTATTCAAAAGTACTTTTTTGTTCCTCTGTGGATATTTAAGGGCACATAAAGTATTCACTTCTAAGGTGGAAAAAATACATCAAAACAAAACTTGGTAGTAAAACTGTAGTAAATCTACAGATTTCTGCTACTGAATACTTCATTACTGAATACTTATTTATTATTAATTATTTTTTAGCTTGTGGCCTTTGGTCCTAAAACCTCAATAGATTCCTTTAACTATCACACACAGATAATCTTTACCTCTGGGTATGTTTGGCTTTTTGGCTTAAAAAAATACTCAATTGATTTTTGTAATAGTTGCAGATTATTTTTCTGTTGATTAATATAAATTTCTAATCAAGCTATTCTTTCTCCCATACGTTACTACTTAATAATTATGTACAAACTGTCTGTTCATCAGCATAAGTCACTCATTCAAAAAAAATGTTGATCATATTGTTGTGACCAAAATGGAAAGCAGTGTCAACCTTGAGTGAAGAAAAAATGCCTTTTTCATACTAAACGCTCAGTTTGCCAATAAGTTACAACTTTATGCAATTTGATGTAAATTTCCACACTAACATTTTTTTTTTTTTTAAAGTGGACAGCAACTAAATGGACTTTGAGGTGAGGTTTTACGTGGTATATTGCTTTTAATTTTTTAAATGAATAATGTTCTTACCAAGTGCAGATGTTCTATTTTTAATATAAACAGTGGATGTTGTAAAACTAAACGGATGATATTGTGAGTTCATGAATCATGTGACATCATGTGGTTTTGCAGGTTCAGTTGGTGTAAAATCATAACTGGTGCTGCATTTACAAATGATTTGTGAACCTTGAGAGTTAATTTAACAACATTAAATTATTAGAATTAACAAACGTGCAACAGACTCATGTTGCAAAAATGCTCCAAAATGACTTGTGCTTCTTTGTCTAAAATTGTAACTGTATGCATAGTGCTTTTAGTTTATTTTATTTTTTTAAATTTTAATGAAATTAACTTTCATTTACTTTCACATAAGCCTTTTTTGTGATAAATGGACTGAATATTAGGCGTTTTCTTCAACAGCACAGTGGCACTGCACATCCATTGACCTTTACTCCTCCATTGCATTGTCACCTTTTGCTTCTCTGTTCAGTTTTATATCACTCCAGTTTATGACAAACAACGTAGTAAAGCCTCTGCAGACTAAGGCGCTTTGATTGAAAATGTTAAGAAAAAGATATTCCCTAAATACTTTCAAGACAATTGTTATTTCAAGCCATATATTTGAAAAAAAAGTTATGTTTTAATAATACTATAAGTATTACTTTCAGGTGAAGGTCAGTACTTGGTAAGTCCAGATATCAAACATCTGGAGATTTGTTTTGCAAATAATGTGATGTCTGAATGAATTTCCCTGGTTTGTAAAAGCATTGTCCCACCAGCTGTGGCGACTCTTCATCTTAGATTCTAGCAGTGTCTGTGGTTTTAATATTTATTTCTGCTATTTTCTCCATAACACTTGTATGACAGCTTGATTCTGCAGTTACTTTGATTCAAATCATGATTTTAAAAATGATTAAATAAAAAGAAAAAAACACTTTTATTGTGGGCAGGGTCAAGTCCACCATCAGTAAGTAAAACGTACATTTGCTGCATTTTTACCAGCTGCATATTTAAAGTGATGGAGATGACAATAGTAGAAACAAATTATTTTCCAAGACTTCAGAGATTAGCCTGAAGTAACAACCGGGAGTATTTGTTTCCTCCAGGCTGTAATACGCCGCTCCCTGTGTGGGCGGGCTGTAGACTGTGATTGACAGATGTAATTATTGTAATTAGCTACTCGCCGGTGTCTCCGCAGGGCGGAGCGGGAACATCGTGCATTTACCTTCATTTCTCAGCATTAAAATGAAACACACCCAGATTAGAAGTGACGGAGAGGAGGTTGGTTTTAATAAGTACAAAGTAAAACATGCGGGAGCTGAGCGACAACAGGTCAGTTTGTTTTTGTTTTTATTTATTATTTGTTTTGTGAATTTCGACCGGTTTGTAACGTGAAGCAGCTTTTTGGCCTCAGTAACTTCAGTTGTCTTTGTCTTTGACGAAGGTGCAGAGGAAAAGTGAGTAACTTCTTAGTTAAACCCTACAGGCTGTTTAAATACTTTTTTTCTTTTTTTTTGTTACATCATAAAAGCAACCAAACAAAAGACTTCACGGCCGCAATTGTGAATTTCACAGCGGGGATCAATTAAGTTATACATGATTATTCGGTTTCTGTAATATGTCAAACACTAAGTCCGAGTATTACGTAGTACAAAATATTCGGAATACTTTCACCGCTGGTTGCCACAATGCAAGCTGTCGGTTCAGCGTTACGCTGGCTGAGGTCTCGCGAGACTTTGCCAATGTCTAATGACATAGATTCCATCTGTCGACTATCTGATGCAGCCGCACGTTATTACAGTGCCACAGGAAACTACAATAAGGATAGAATAGCCATTTTTTTCCGTTTTTAAAAATATAAAGGAATGTGTTGTCCACTATAGAGCACCAATTACACATGTCGGTAAAATCTTTAATAGATCCAGTGTTTCCCCCAAACTCTGTTTTCAAAATAGTCACAGATTTGGAGGTGTTGGGGGTAAAAAACTTTGAAAATGTGATTCTTCAAAAAAAATCATGTCAAATACTGTGAGGGCAAGAGTAAAACTAAGTAGCAGCAATAAAACGAATTAATGTATTTAAAGTATGAAGAGTGATCCCGATCTATCTAATTGGATTATTTTTGTATTATTATATGTGGCTAAGCCCCTTTATTTAAAAGTACTAAAATTCGGTATTTGAAATATTAATTTTAAAAAATTAATTAGAGTGCAGTATAAAAAAAATTAAAAGTTCTGCATAGTTTAAAAATTGTCGTTTGTTTCAGTTCTACTAGTTCTGTTACACTTTATTCTTAGGAATTTATCATATTTTATGTTTTGCAAAAATGATTAAAATGTATAATAGCTTTTAACTGAAACTAGTCCTATGTATAGAGTCACTTAAAAATAAATTGACTCAAATATAGTACAAAGTACAAACCCAATTTTAAAACAAAACATTGGGGCAATGTGTGAAACACATTTGAAACACAACATATCAGATTTTGAAACTGAGACATTGTACCAATACATATTTAAAAAAATATTAGCTCATTTTGAATTTGATGGCTATTTTATGATTCACCAAATTTTTGATCCATTTGACCACAGAACAATTTTCCATTTTGCCTCAGATCATTTTAAATGAGCTTTGGCCCAGAGAACACTAAAGCGTTTCTGGTATGTGTTCACATATGGCTTCTTCTCTGCATGATATAGCTTTAACTTACATTTGTGAATTGCATAGTGAACTGTGTTCACATACAGTGATTTCTGGAAGTGTTCCTGAGTCCATGTCTGTTTTTAATGCAGTGCTGCCTGAGGGCCCAAAGATCACATGCATTCAGTTTTGTGCTTGGGCTTTGTGCCTTGCGCAGATTCCTCCTGATTCTCTGAATCTTTTGACAGTATTCTGTGTTGTAGATGGTGGGATGTTCAAAGTCTTCACAATTTTATGTTGTTTCTTGTTCTACAAGAAAAAAATTGTTCCACAATTTTCTGGTGCAGTGTGTCACAGATACTTGAACTTCTCCCCAACTTTACATTTGAGAGGCTCTGCCTCTCGGAAACATCCTTTTATACCCAGTCATGTTACTGACCTGCTGCCAGTTAACCAAATTTATTGTCAAATACTCAATTTGTTTTGGATTTGCAGCAAACACTTTTCCAGCCTTTTGTTGCCATTCTTCCACCTTTTTGCAGATATATTGATGCTATCAAGTTCAAAATGAGTCAAAATAATATTTTCCATGAAATTGTAAAATCTAATTTCTTCTTTATGTTCTATTGTAAATTAAATATGGATTGATGAGATTTGGAAATCATTGCATTCTGTTATTTTGAATTGGGGTTATACTTAAAATACTTGTGAAATTAGTTACTTGAGTAAATGTATTTACATTCAACCACTGTTTGGTCAATTCAGAACTTCATGTAGTGAAGTGTTTACAGTGAAAATCAAAGTACCTCAAATGGCATTTGAGTAAATATGACTTGCCAGCATATTGTAACAAAATATGCAAGTGTTTGTTGTGTTGGTGTTCACGAGGGTAAATACTAGTATTCACTAAATTTCTTTGCTGCCCTATATTTGATGTAAAGTAGGTTTAAGAATAAAAAAATACTTAACTGCGGATGCAAATGAGGGAAAAACACCTTCTGATCAGGTTATTTTCTTGAAAAACACAGGTGGCAAGCTTGCAATGTTTATTTTCACGTGTAAATTTGTCTTAATGATTTTTTTTTTTCTTTGTTAATGATGAAACAGGAGGAAAAACATTTACAAAGTCAGAAAACAGTTACAGGTGCATATGTAACGTACAACATATTGATGTAATCATTTAGTTAACCTGGAAGAAGAAAGTGGGAACAGTTTTGTGACTTGTTGCTTGAAAAATGCTCTGAATTAATCACAGAACCCACTATCAAAGATGTGAAGCTTGTGAATTAAAACGCTGCAAAAGCTGTTTTCTTTAATTTTCCACCTTTTTGTCCAAAAAGACTAAAGAAGGAGGACGATCTTTCCTTTAGATATAAATGTAATTTTTGTCTCCAACACTTGCAGGAGCAGTGACCCACTGGACATCTTTGACTGACTTCTGCTACAAATCCCAGGTGTGGGACACCATGTATATTTCATGGGTAAGTGTGAGATGAAACATACTTTTCAGTAACAGACAGGACACATTTACAGTTTACATGTGATTTGTAGATTTTACAACTCTGTTGCAGGCACAGTGTAACACAAAAAGATAATTTTTTTTAAAACTGAAGGTCCAAATGGGTTCATCTTTTTATGCTCAGAAGTGTGAGATGGACCATAAATTGTTTCCACGTTTTAAAGTAATGATTAAAACTTGGATGTCTTCAGTTGAAACACATCCATTATTGGCTTTAATCTCTGTTAACCATCTTATCAAATAAATGTAATCAGATTTTGGTTTTTCAGCAGAGCCAACATGAACATTATGCTGACAACAGGGCGTGTGAGTAAAACAGACGCATGTACCTCAAATGTTCTCAAACAGTTGATTCAACCCATTGTGGCCTGAATTTGTAAAATCTCTACACAAACTTAGATTATTGCTGCTCCTTCATGGCACAAATGACAAAAACAATACATCTTTTTTTTCTTCATACCATGTTCTCGTTTGCCATGCAAGCTCACTACAGTACTGCTTCTAGTTTAGCTTATATTACACACAGTGACAAAATAAATCAAAAACACAGAGCAGGATTGATTAGCCACACACAGTGCCAGAATAACATTTTTACAATTAGAGAGCAGATACAAAATGGTTATTGTCAACATCTCACCAAATAATGGTTATAGTAGCAGTATTTATAGCAATATTTATAATATAAAAACACATCGTCAGGGCATCACAATATACTTAGCAAAAAACAGGGCCAAAAGTAATGTTTGAAATAATTTAAACTTTTTTTAAAAATTCATTCCTTTGGGTGTTTTTATATACAGTATATTTATATTTGTATAGAAGTAGTGCTTCATTTTAAAAAAACCAAATGCAAAAAACACAAAAGGGCTGCATTCTGTGAATGCTGTGCAAATAACATGTTTTTACATCTGACACCCTCCTTTACCCTCCCAAAACACATTCTGTCCCTTTCAGACCATCCACATACAAAGTTCAACTTTTATTCTAATTCTTTGATTTTAAACCAACTATTGCGTCGTCCACACATACAAGAGACTGCAGTCAGGTAATAATCATTAATGCAGGAACAAAAGTACATATTTAGTTTTACTGACCTTCAGTGGCTCCAACTACTGAGGTGTATCTCATCATAAACAGCCAGTTCACAAAACTCAAAGCTAAAGCCACAGATGCTAAGAGAAACTGGATGCAGACAGAGATGGCAGACTGCCAGAGGTAGGTGATGTTAGCCATCATTTTCAGAAGAAGATGGCTGTTTTGTCTATAGGGTCGAGTTCTTGCAGAAACTTTGTCATCTAGCAATTACCCCAGAATCTAGTGTTTTTAGATTCTGGGGTAATGGCTACTTCCAGCAGTCTGTGGTCTTTGTCTGTGGGCAGGCCCCTCTCAAGAGTACAGTGACTGCTCGCAATCCCCCATTTGAAAACACAGTGACATTGGCATTAATCAAACCTCACACTGGACTTTTTTCTCATCGCCAGCTCTCATTTTACCTGCCGTCAGAACCTGTAGCTTGAACTACACAGTGAAAAACAGCAGATGTTCTTTTCACTGCAAATCCCCCTCCCTCAGCACTGTGGACATCATGCTAACACACTGATCGCACCTTCAGTGCCGACTCTTAACAAGCAACATGTTATCTTTTGGAGGAAAACGTCAGTCAAACAAAGATGGTTTTACAACCAGCAGTGGCAGAGTTGGATTAATCAGTTTTGGAATTATTTTTCACCATCAAATCCACTGCACACTGCTCCCCTCTGTTCAGAAATTTGAAAGTTAGACTGAGAACAACCACCTGAAACCAACATGCTCTTGGCTTTAGAGGGTAGTATCAATGTGGGATGATCAAGGCTCCTCACCCCAGTGTTTACAACTCTTAATCCCTTTGAATCTGCAACATCTCCATGCAGCAAACTAAACAAGAAAAATGTCATCACAACTAATGCAGAATCTTTCAGATGATTTCTGCAATAACCAACTACAATTTGAAATCTTAGAACAGTTTTCTCTGAGACTTTCTGTCTTGTGCTGCATTAAGTTCTGTTTATCACTAGCACAAGATTTCAAACCTTAGACAGCTGAACTTTTGAGAACTTAAAAGCACATACTCATGTGGAAGCTGAGTTCAGTAACCAAAGAAGTTCAGAAACCAAGTAGATAGAAAATAAAAATTAGTCTTTACAACAGCTCCAAGGTCACACTAAGTAAATACCACTATTAGTTTTACATTTTCTGTTGAAATACAACAAATAATCCTTTACATTAAAAGTGAACATAGTTGTTTTAAAACAGCAACACGTGCACAATTTTCTTTTTTTTTTTAATTGATCCTAAAATCAGTCCGAGGGTGAAGCACCCAGGATGTGAAGATGTGAAATGAATAAAAAAAAAAAAGAAACAGAATAAAATAATCACATCGCTGCAGTGAGGCAGCTTAGGAAATTGTGACACCCTGTAGCAAGGCGAAGAGGGACTCATGCTTAATGGCGTCCCAAACATAGTGTCTTGAGTGAAGAGTGTCTAAAATGCCAGTCCTTGAGCTGTCCCATAGATGCCCCCAGTATGGAGGGGAAAAACATGAAGAACAAAGAAGCTACAGAAAAGTTCTTTTTAAATTAAAGAAGTCTGAACTTTTTTTCCCCTCAATTCTTCCACAGACACGAGTCAAGTTGGTGGGAAAATGCTGATGACAGACACAGTGGTGATTCGTCTTTCTCTGCATTTTTAACCTACAGGTAAGTTTAGTTTTTCAATCAGGCAGCAGAGCTCTGTTGTAGATGGTAGGAGAGCTTTTTATTCTAAAGGGCAACTTCACTAACTTGTTTTCTATGGCTTTAGTTTAGAGTGTACATGTACATTGACACCTTTAAACTTCATTATATGAAAATATGTCTCTGCTTCTAGTTTTTCACATTAGGAGTTCATATAATGTCATCTGAAGCAGCTCTGGAAAAGTGGGTTTTCCATGATTACAAACTCCATAACATGAGCAACAAGATGACATCATCTGAACTGAAGGTATTTTTCTACTAGAAGAACAGAGATTTTCATAAGGGGACGTCAGACTTCTGTACATCTACTGCCCAAACTGGAACCAAGTTAGAGATCAGTGAAGGAGTCCTTTTAAGGGCTGGTGTGGCTGCATTCATTTCACTGGGAAAGACCTTATGTCAGTGATCTGTAGTTGTATACAGACAATAATAGATTATTTCAACTATTAACTTTGTGATCACAGTTCTTAAAAGTTTTTTCAGTGCTCGATTTGTTGAAAAATATTAAACGAAACACATTGTTCACTTTTACTGTGTTTTAGTCAAGGAGCACCACAAACTACAGCTTGAAGTTGTTCTAGACAAGTTCTCTTTTCTGCCACAAAGTTGACATTGATGTTTTTTAATAATCACTACATGCTACTTTTCATTGAATAGTCAGGGAGAAATTCCCACTCAATACTGATACTACCAACAACTACTGTTTAGTTGCAGTGTGAATGAACATGGTACATTACTTCAGTGTCTTGAGACCTACACTGGACCAGTCACAGACAGCTGAATGGTTTCTATGCTACCAGAATGTTCAGGGGCTTTCTGTGGGCAAAACCTATAATCAATACAGGTTAACTTTAGAAGTCCCTCAAAGGCTTCCTGGGAGGGTTTCTGGGTTTGGAAATGGCCTGTAACTACAATGTTTACTTAAAAACAAAGCCCAACTTTAAAGTTCAGTTTCCTCACTCTGATTTAGCTTCTCCCTGACATGACTGCAGCATGCTAAGTGGGGATCCTGAAGACTGGCTAAGAGTTGACTTTTCAGGAAGTTGAGATGTAGTTAGTGTTGTTAAACCCTCCCCAGGTGTGAGGACTGATGATATGTGCACTGATAGCAGGTTTCTGATGAGGAGTGTCTAGATGGATTTGGAGGAATCCTGTTTACTGATGAGGACCTCCAGGAGTCGGAGTTTGGCCTTGATCCTCTTGTACTCCCTGTACTCCTCGAGCCTCGGCACTCTGTCCTCCTTCTGAACATTTCTACAGCAGAGAAGAGAGAATTCACTTTTTCTTTTAATGTCCTGCTGAAGCTGGTCACTGTAGGTTGACTCTCCACCTCAGAACATATGTTTCATCCTTCTAATGAGCCAAACCACCAGACACGAGGGTTTGTATCTCTTTGTATTTGTATCTTGCTAATTTAATTAACCATTTGAGACAGATTTTTTAAAACAATTTACATGTCTGATGGCTCTGATATTGACAATGACACCACCAGATAACTTGCTGTATCTAAAAATATATTTTATGAAATATTACACCCCCCCCCCCCCCCCCCCCCCCCCTTCACATCCACTCTATTAGTTCCTGACTCGTGAGTATTAGACTGACAGATTGGGTGTTTCTGTCTTTCTGCTTTTCTAAAGTTTTAATATCTGCCTGGATAGACGAGCCACATCTCATCAATATTGTGGTTACTTGACGTTTATTACAATGGTGACGCTGTTGACTATGGATATTTAAATAGACTTGAGACTTTGTCTCTTTCCCCACCTACCTTCCATTACGCTGGTAGAAATCCTCCTCAAACTCTCTGATGACCTTTCTCAGTTTCTTCTTCTCTGCTCTGGCTTTCCACAGCTGTTCCAGCAGCTCTGGCCTGGAGAATGATTGGATAAATGAGGACACAGTTATACACACTGTATATAATGACAAAGTAAGAATTTATTGTGTGTGATATCTTATTGTCACAGGCCCGAGGTGCATTTAAACTACTAACATTTGCTCTTTAAAAGCTTTACACCCACAGGAATTGTCTATTCACAGGTAGACAAAACAGTATCATTTTCAAAGATTATTCCACCATTTTGCAACCTGGGCCTTATTCCCACAAACACTGGCCACTGTGACTAATACCCCAAGATTTAAGAAACAGGCTCAGCACCAAATGCTTATATTGAAAGTTGCCCTTTGGATCAGCCAGTTGTGACGGTTATTCTGCATACGTCTGTTTGTTAATGTGTATGAGGCTCTATGTGTATGAGGCTCTAAGTTACTGTCTGAAAGCGTGGTTTTGTTCTCACATGGACGAGGCGTTGGAGCTGGACAGTCTCAGGTCCAGTGCCAGCCTCCCCGACCCCTCCTCCAGCTTGGCTGTCATTGAACAATTGCTCTGACTCTCGGGTTGGTTCTGGCTCCTCACTGGTTCGTCACTTGGGGTCATAAGGTTGATAGCCAAGATGACCTCTGAGCTCTGCATCTCCCCACCGCTGCTCTCTCCCTCCTCTTCCTCTTCTTCCTCCTCGTCCCTCTCCTCCTCCTTGTCATCTTCTTCTCCTCTTCCTTCCTTGCCCTCCTCCTCCTCTTCTTCCTCTTCTTTGATCTCTTCCCAGAAATGAGCGGTTTCACCCTCAATGATTGGCTGGAGGGTCTGATTCCGCCTTTTGCTGGAAGGGGACACCTGGGAGAGACAGGATTTCATACATTAAATATATACACCAGCTTTGTGTATTGTGCATATACGTCTACAAAATTTACATTGAGCTGAAAGATATTAGGGATTTTATACATCTCATACATTTACTTCACATCAATAAAAGAAGAAAACATAGTGGAGATTATATCTGCCAGTGTAACACATTACAAATTAGCCCCCATATAAAATTTTATATCGCACGTTCTATAAATATTTGTCATATACATACTCTAATAAATATAATGCAGGGTTTATGTACGTACTGCAATAGGTGTGATGCTAACTCTGGTGAGCATCTGTTTGACAAGTCTGTAGCGATCGTAGAGAGGCTTCACCACCAAACGTTCCTCTCTGGTCACCTGACAATCATGGAACTGGTTATAAAAGGTGTGAAATGTCCACTTTGATCAAATTAAGCCTGGTCAGGATTTGAGATATGGTTAAACTCACAGGTCGACCGTGCAGGCCTTCATAGTGCAGCAGGTTTTTCTGTAAAACTGTCTTCTCACAGGACAACTGCTCCTTGGTCATTTTCTAGACAAACAGACAAAACAGTTAACCATTTCAAAGTGAAGAAAACATTGCATCTATAACATCTCACATTATTATAAACAGTAATTTTTCATATAATGTGTACACAGCTTTTATGCCAAAAAATGCCAAAAACATTATGACACAGAATTTTGAATTTGGGTTACAGTAAGAACATTTATGGAGAATGATGCAGAATATGCTTCTGTATTTCTACTGTATTTCATTACACACACACACACACACTTATAAGCCCATTATCTTAAGCAGCAGAAAAAACAGTTTACAAAACATTTTTTCTACTACTTTAAATCAGTCTATGGCCCAAAGTGACAGTTCAGGGTCTACAGACATGTTCCATAGAAAGCCACCAAACTAAAGTATTTCTCCGGGGAAAAAAAATTATACATCACGTGAAACAGTTGTGAAGTAATATGATAATGAATAATACCTGTTCAGTGTGTGGTGTAGGATAGAAGAGCAGAGAAGATTGTTTTTTTTTTGTGTCATAACCTAGCACTAGGTTAATTTGCATATTGTAGCTGTGAGTAGGGATAGGTTTGACAAAAAATGTAGAATTGTATTGTGCAATATGGGTTCATGTAGTTATGCAAGCTACACCAACATATATTGTGCATATAAAGAATTCTCAATATATTCATGAATACATGTTTTGTGTTTTTTATAGTAGGTAGATCATTTTGACTTGGTCATTTTATAAGCAGCTTATAAGTCAAAAAAGTGTGGGCACTCCTGATGTAGATGATAATGACGGTGTGGGTTTGCAACCTCCTAAACTTTTGGTTTTGTTTCATGTGTTAGTTGTGAACAACACAAACACCATGATGGTACTCGACTGACCATCTGGCACATTGTTCTGTTCCGCCCACTATTACTCACTTTGATGTCATCAGGCCAGCAGTCCTCCTGCCTCTTCCCTTTGACCCTGCGCTGGATCAGCTCCAGTGTTTCCTCCCTGGTGGGATGTGGACCCTTGACCTCTACTGCTGTATCGAGAGACACATAATCCAGTGTAGAACCAAAGCTTTTAGGCAAGGTGTTGCTCCGAGGACGAGTCTGAGGGCCGAGCTCTCTCTCTGCACGATGTTTAGCATCTGGGGAAGGAGGGATAGAAGTGAGGGGATTGTGAGGGTACAGAGAGGAATAGTGGTTGAAGAAAGAGAACCGGGAGGAAACCTTTAGACAGCACATAAACATATATATGGCTGGATGATAAGACACGTAGAAGCTGATTGGATAGCTGCCATATTTAAAGTGAAATAATCACAATATAAAGAGCGAGAACATGCTTGAACATCAGACACAACACCACACTTAATAAAACTCCATCCACAGCAAGCAGAAACCATAATCCCACCCCCAAAGCCATATGAGCTATTATGTGTGCTTTGTTTCAATCATCTTTGATTTTTTTCTAAAAATATAAGCACTTTGTGCCAAACTTCATATAAGTCAGTAAATAATGAAACAAGTCCATTTCAACATCAGTCGAGTGCATCCCCTTGTGCTGAAATGACCAAAAGTATTATCATCTGAGAATTTTTTTTCCATAAGTAAAAAAAATGCTCAAGGGGAGTGTAAATATAATAAAAATCATTATGTGTGCTTGACTGACTACAGATATTATTCTCATATCCTCAGTCTTCAAATGATTGAAAATACCTCGAGTATGCTGCAGGTATCAAATTCTATTATATTAGTGAAAACACTGAAAATCTTTTTAAATTATTTAGATACATTTAGATCATAGATTACATTTTAATGCATTGAAATTGTCATCTGTTCTCGAAATGGGGTTTATAGATTTATATGATTGGTCTGTGTAACAAGAGGTTGCTCTTAGCTGGTTTATCTTGTTGAAATCAATAAATCCTCTCAAGAAATTTAATCTAAAACTACTAACTGCTATTCTTTTTCTCAAAACCCACTCTTTTCAAAAATGGCTCTAGATAAATATCCCAGGCCAACATGCTGTCCCAACAAAAAATACACCACAACAAACAAGCAAGTTGCTCTCACAATGCTGCCTCATTGTGACTGTCAGTAGTGTATTATTGTCTACTTACTGAGGGGTTGGTACTTACTGAGGTGAAACAGTCTAGAGCTCAGGCCTGAGTAGGGGTGGAGTGGGGGGGTCAGTATGTGATGGGGAGGTGAACAGATAGAAGAGGAGGAGGCGGAAGGGGAGGAGGGAGCATGGTGGCGTCTTTGTGAATGGAGCAAAGCCTGGTGCCTCAGCGTGCTTCTGGGTAAAAGGTGATGCTGGCGTCCTGGTTTTCCGATCAGTCAGTCAATCAATCAATCAATCAGTCGATGGGCAACAGGAGGAGGAAGGAAAGTGGAGAGCGGATTCTTGCGTTATTTGTTTTTTTTTCCTTCTTTTTTTTTTCTTTTTGAAACAGAGAAATGTACCCGCCCCTGTGTTCTCTAAAAAGGAGAACTATCTCCTCACAGAGAGAAGGACGATTGTTGTGGGGTTTGTTCAGTATAATGAAACGATGCCAAGAACAGATGAGTCAATGTTTAGAAAAGGATTTCTTTACACCAAATTTTTAATCCTGATAGCAAACAATATGAATGTTTTCTTTTTTCCCCCCCAAATGTCATGTTCTTTGCTTGAAGTACAGTTTCACCTTACCGAACTCACCCCACAGGTAATGAATGTGGGTTCACAAGGACGCACCAGCACATCGGAGGGTGGGAGCCATGCACGTGAGAGCCACATCAACCACTGGCATGTGCATGTCTTTTATGTGATTGTTAAACTAGCATATGTGGGATGTTTAAAAAGTCAAAGGTTGAGAGTGAGGAGAGTCAAGCTGTCCAGCATTGGTACAGAATGGCACACAGACACTCTAACCCTGACACACGTGCGCACACACATACACATTTTACAGGAAAGAGAGTGGTAAGTACCTTTAATTTGCCTGCGGATCTTGGTGAGGTCAGTCATCCATTTGAGGACTTTGGGGTTAGCTGCCTTGTCTCCATGAGACGGCTGCAGATAGAACAGAGGGGTGGCATTAAGAAGAGAAATCACAGAGTTAGTACTAAAAAGCTCAGGACAGTACTGGAGGATTTACACATTCAATCTAAATTTGCTTGTTGTAAAGTCTTGCAAAATAATTTTTAAGGATTTTTGAGACACACAAGAATATATGAAACCGACTGTCACAAAATTTGAAAGGTCCAACACAGGTGATGGTAGAAAGCCATTGTTGGTTATTAACATGGTAATTTAGAAAAGTTTGCTCCTAACAGCTATTTTAAAACAAAAATATGCTGTTAACTTCCATGACAACCATTGTTATGGTGTGCAATCTTTTTATTATGAAAGTCACTGATTTTCATTCACCATACGTTTTGAAACGGTACGGTATTTATTGTCGATTTATTTTGCCTCTTGCTTTCTATTTGTCATTGTAAATATATCATATTATTAAACACATATTTTACTGATCGGTGTGGCTGTTAGAGCCACAGTTTTCATTTTTACCTTGTAGTTCCTCTCCTTCTCAAACTGCTCTTCAAACTGTTTAATTTTCTTCTTCAAGTGCTGAAGCTTCTTGGTGAGTTGGTGCGTCACTGAATCTCCTCCTCTCATTGCCTCTTTGGAGCCAAACGACGCTCGCCGTGGTCTGAGAGTGATACAACACAAACCACATATTTATGCTATTGCAACCAAATAAAATTATCCTCAGGTGTGTTTCAAAACCCATAAACAGACAGTAGTAGCAGCACTACTCTATGTCTGTGTATCATTGTACCTCTGGGCTTTGGTTGGTGAGGTGGCGTCTGGGTCCTGCTGGAGAAATCGTTGGGTACTGTGCGCTCCAAAGTCAAGGAAGCGCCGAGCTAGAAGGTGATGGTGAGAACGGGATGAGGATGGGGAGGCATGTTGTTCTCCATCCCCTTCCTCCTCCTCTTCATCCTCCTCCAGGGGCAGTAAGGGAAGAGGAACCATGCGACCAGCCAGAGGGGAAAGTTGTGCCTCTCCACTCTCAGTGTCATCCTGCCAGGACTTGTAAGCAGGGACAGGATCTGTAAATGGTGAGGGGGAGGAAGAAAAAAAAAAAAACAATACAATCAGAGCCATATATGGAACAGTGGAAAAGCATCGGTGGGAGAGAAAAGAATGATCCGTGGGAATAAAGAGTAAGTACTATATCGTACATATCAAAGAGACACACAAATGCCGCCTGGGCATTAAGTTTCTTCTTGGTTAACCTGCTGTCTCACTCCTAGACTGACATCTAGCCTTATGGTAATGAGCTAGGTTAAGAGGAAAGGGGATAAAGAGAGGGTGAAGGTACAGGAGGAAACATCAAGACAGAGCTGAAGCACAGAAAAGCACAGTCAGAGAAAAATGTGTAACAGCACATATGTCCCTGCAGCAGGAGGAAAAATGGTCTGATGGAATAAAGAGCAGTCCATGCAGGCATTTATTTATAATCAGTATCAAACGAAAAGATTTATTGTTTTCTAATCCAGCAAGTAAAAAGAAAAAAACAGAAAAGAAAAAAGGGAGAAAGGGCCGAAGGAAGGATTGGTAGAATGGTGGATGTGTGGGAACATACATTATGAAACTACTTACCTTGGCCTTCTTTTTGAAGATGCATACATGAGAAATCTATGGAAGGGATATGAAGATGGGAGGGGGGTGACACTGTTTGGATGGAAGGAGGAAGAACAAGTGGAAGAGGAGGGAGCAAAGATGGGAAAAGATAGAGAAGAGGAGCAACCTTTACTCAGTGTAGCAAACAAACAACATTGAACATCAAAGTTCCCCCTTAACTGGATTTTCAGCTGAATTATGGAGACATGAAGGATGACAGCTCACAAAGGTGTGTCGAGATAAAGCAGTACTGACATCATGGTTTGATTGAATACTATTTCAATGTTGATTTTTCTACATTGCTAAATACCAAACTTTAGCTGCATAATTTATTGTTCAACGACTTACAAAGATACCGTTTTTTTACTGGAAAAAACTATAACGTGTGTACATCAAGATCGACTTAATCACCAGGAAGGGAGTTCATTTTTTTTAGTGCAAACTAAAAACCAGCAGGGTCTCCAGTTAGGGCCCTTGCAGCACTCCTTGTTCATGGCATTTCTACACTGAGTGTGGCCTGAGAGAAATTAATTTATCCAATTTAACAAAGATGATTTGAAACGTTGATTTGGAATGTGTTTTTATGCTGGATGCCCTTCCTGCCACAACACTCAAATTTTTATCCGGTTGACCCAGTAATTTAGAGACTGGCACCAAAGCTGGGGGGAGTCCACAACCCACAACCTTCTACATACCAACCCCATGTTCTACCACTGATCCACCAGGCCGCCTAATTTATCCAATTTAATGTACTGTTATAAATGATAACTCAACAGCTTCTAAAAAGAATAGTGATTAATTGAATCAAAGGCTTTTCATAATTATATAAAAATGACTACAAAAAAGGAAATATAGAGTCCACTGTACCAGCACACACAAGCAGATTCCTACCTTCCCACTGGTTGTCAAGAAAAAGCTGGAGGTGGGGGTTGTGGCCAGAGCTTGGTTGGTATGGTGACAGGTGGTTCTTGTTGGTCTGGCAGGTGTTGGCGTTCTGATCACAGCGGCATGTATATGAGTCCTGAAGAAGAGAGACGGGGATTAACAGTTTTAAAGTTAGAGGGACAAGCACTATCTATCTATCTATCTATCTATCTATCTATCTATCTATCTATCTATTCACACAAACACGCACGCACACTTACACAGCTCAGGGTTTCATTCCGCTCCATATTGTCACAGGGTTGATTGTCTTGCCTGAAATCAAACATAACAAACACAAAAATATATTTAAAAATGCTGTGATTAAAATAGTGAAAAAAAAAAAAAAAATCAAAAATCAAAAACCAATACATGAAATTTGACCTACGTATTTGTAATTTGTTTAGCTTACAACTTAGTTTGGTACTATTGTAAATAAATGTGGAAAATATGTTTTACAAAACTTCCTCAATTTGCTGTTAAAATGCTACTTTTAAAACCTTTTGTGTTGCAAAATCAAATCCACCTGAACAAACAGTATGTTGCTTTAACTGAATTCAATGCTCTGATGGTTTAATCCTGCTTAGTTTTAGGTGTGAAATCAGCATTTAAACACTGCCTGCCAAATCAACCACAGTACATTTTCCATGTTTGTTTGCCCCATCAGCTAGATGACATATGAGGTGTTAAACTACATACAGCGTGAGTTTTATGTGAGAGAATAAAGAATTGCTGCTTCAGATGCAGTGTGAAAAGTTGCGGCTGAGATAGCGTCACTGACATTATCACCGTCTCTTGTGCAGTGCCACTTTTTAGCCAACATATAGAATTTCAATAACTTTCAATTTAAAAAGAATTGTATAGGTACATTAAATACACGTTCATTTAACTGGTCCAAATTAAATCTAGGACAAATGTTTCTTCATCAGGGGACCTCTTAAGTCTAGTAAAAGTGTGAAATACTAAAAGAAAAAAGCTGAAATGACAAAATGATTGAAGGCAAACAAAAAATCCCTCCACTTACCTGGCTGTGTTGATAATGTTCTCAGCATCACTGACAGCCTCTGCATCCAGGTCCATTCCCAAGCTTTCCTGCAGGGTGACGCCAGAGTCCACTGAATCCTGGATGAGCAACGGAAAAGAATTTAAGGCCAATTTTGCTGTTTTTATGAATACAATTTCGAAATTTAGTGAAAACTATCAAAGTGTAGCAAAAGACATGAATGGGGAAGAATAAAAACTAGCAGGTTCGTCCCTAATCTTAGAATCTTTGAGTACCAAGAAACACAGTTGCTATGACACAGTTATTTAAATGTGACGCCCTACACATTATCACTCAAAAATTACACCTAAATATGAATTACTTAGAAAAATTATGTAATTTCTATATAAGTAGTATGCTACAATGAGCTATTTCAACATTTCCTTTTTATGTTGCAAAATACCCGAAAAAACAAAGCGACAGGGTTTTTTCTTCACTGCTAAAATACCTAAGCACCGATAGATTACACCATAATTGTTATAATACTAGAGCCATACTAACGCTTTATATGTTTTATGTGCTCACGTGAGAATTTGCAGTAAACAAGGATAATCAGAGATATTCAGCTGAAGTGTTAAAGTTGTACAGTTTTACAGCGATGGGAATTAAAGACCTGCAGTACCGCTCCTTCCTACACTGAGGGTGTATCAGTCTGCTGCTGGAGGAGCTGCACACCTCCACCTTTTGCTGCAATCACATCTGCAAGTCCTTTGGGGTATGTCTCTACCAGCTTTACACATGTAGAGACTAAGACTTCTGCCCATTTTTCTTTGCTAAATAGCCCAAGCTCAGTCAGATTAGATGGAGAGCATCTGTGAACAGCAATTTTCAAGTCTTGCCACAGATTCTAAATTGGATTTAGGTCTGGACTGTGACTGGGCCATATTCTAACACATGAATATGCTTTCATCTAAACCATTTCATTGTAGCTTTGGTTGCATGTTTAGTGTCGTCGTCCTGCTGGAAGGTGAACCTCCTCCTCAGTCTTTTACAGACTTCTAAGATTGTCCTGTATGTGGCTCCATCCATCTTCCTATCAACTCTGACCAGCTTCCCTGTCCCTGCTAAGGAAAAGCATCCACACAACATGATGCTGCGACCTCCATGTTTCACGGTGGGGATGTTGTGTTCCGGATGATGTGATGTGCACATAGCGTTTTGCATTAAGGCAAAACAATTACATTTTTCCGCACCTTCTTCCATGTTTGCTGTGTCCAATGGCTCTTCCATAAAGACCACATTTGTGGAGTGCATGACTAATAGTTGTCCTGTTGACAGATTCAACCACCTGAGCTGTGGCTCTCTGCAGCTCCTTCAGAATAACCATTCAGCTTCTCTGAGTTGCCAGGCCTGTCAGTTAGGTGGACGGCCATGTCTTGGTAGGTTTGCAGTTGTGCCAGACTCTTTCCATGTTTGGATGAGAGATTATACAGTGAAACACTGAAAATAACACAAGGAGCTTGCTGTGCCTTGTGTCCCACCATGATCTCCATGACAAAAGAACATATTTACTTACAGTAGTGGTAGTTTGTCATTAAGAATGCTAAGTAAAAGTGCCATTTAACTTTCCTGTGTGTTAACAAGAAAAAGTGGTTTCCTCCCAAATAAGCCAAATTAGGTTTTTCCATACCAAGGTGTTTCTCTCTGAAGGCTTCATTCATTCTATCAATTTTAAATTGTTAAGTATCCAAGTTTTGGGAAATAAGTAACATTTACTTTATTTATTAGGGCAAACAAAATATTTTAATTGTGATTAATCACAGACTGTCTGTATTAAATCGCAAATTAATCACATTTTGTTTTTGTAATTTTGTAATTATAATTTGCTGTAAAGGGACATTGGGACATGATGTTTGTACTATGTGTATTGTTTTCAGTGCAAAAAACAAAAAACAAAACAACTCTACTACTTCCAAAATACCTATGTTGAAAGATGAACAAATGTAGGAGTCACAACTAAGACACATTTCCCATATACTTGTGCTAAATACAAGTGGTACCAATGGGATGCTGGCCCTTGTGACATCTGGTCTGTGCATTGTGACTGTGTGTGTGTGTGTGAAATACTCCGATGTCTGTCTGAATTCACTTTCAGTTTGTGAACGTACATATTTCATGTGTTTGACACGGATGATTATGTGTTGTTTTCTGAGTACACATGTTTAAGCATGTATATATGTGTAGTAACAATTCATGTGCATGTGCGTCACCCACTGACCTGTGTGTCTGTCTGACTTTCTTCTATGTGCTGCTCAGTCTGTGTGAGGGGGATCTCGCCTTCTGTGTCGCAGGGACTGTCCTCAGGGTCTGCTTGTTCTCTCATTTCTCCATGACAACCCTGGTCTGCAGGCTTGATGGGACTCGCCCTGAAAAAAAAAAGAAGTTAAAAAAATTTACTTGGGTAAAGTAAGGAATTAAAATCAAGTTGTGCAATAACAAAGATTGTCAAAGATGTGTAGGAAGATCAGTGTATGTGTACAGTGTAAAAGTGGAATTTATAAAAACAGAAAAATAATAAAAATGTACATTAGTGCAGTGAATTAAGTTTGTATCCCTTTGAAAAATAAATACAAAATTAACTTTAATTTCTGATGATTGTGTATTAAATATTATGTTGATTAAAAAAAAAATCTTAGTTTTTCACTTCTTGTCATTTCAAAAAAGGGTGTGTGTCTGTGTGTGTTCTTACCCCTGGTTGTCATAGTTGCTGAGGTCATGTTTGATGGAGGTTTTCAGTTCAAAGAAGTGCTGCTCCACCGCAGCCCTAATAGTTCGCTGAATTATCCTGGGAAAAACACACATTAAATTGTTTTAAATAGTTTTCCAGCATATCTCTATTTACGCTTTACATTTCATTGCTTTTATTTTATTCTGATGTTTTCAGGTTTTGTGTCTGAGGCTGGTTGAAAATGACACTTTAAAATACACTTATAATTTATTTATTTGACCTTAGTGGACCTTAGAACTTGATTTTACAGCTTTAACTGCGACCTACCAAGAGACTATAAATAAAAAAATACCTTTAAGATATGTCAGACACAGTATATCAAATAGTAGCAGTATGATGGTATGACTTTTGGATGCCTGTGTTCATGACGCTGACTTATTCGTGCCACAGTGGTTTCAGCAGTGAAATTTGCTGCCAGGTTTCATTACTAAAAACTATAACAACAATGATTTCAGGTGAGGTTGACTATTTTCAGCCTATTGGTTATCTGACATTAGGGATACCACTAACTCAGGAAATTCTGTACACTATTACGTTGTACTCAACAGAAATTTAAATGCTGGAAAATATTTTAGTCATTTATGCAGCTAAACAAACTAATAAAAAAAACATACGGCAAGTAACACCCACTTTAATGTGGACGCTGTGAAGTCAGTATTTATTGCAAGTGCTTGGCATTTTTTTAACTATAACCTATACTTGTGACTGTGAAAGCTTTAAAAAGTAAATTAATATAAAGGTAACATTCAATGCATGATGCTCTCCAGTGTGTTCCGTTTTTGACATGAGATTAATTTATGTGCTTTGTTGCACAGTTACACAGGAACCAATACGCTTAATGGACTGAATTCTGGAACCATGTGTAAGCTTGACACATAACCTTAACTGTCAGCAGTTTTTATTAATACATATAAAAGCATCCACTAATTAATTAACAGACAAATGACTGCAGCATTAAATAAAAACTGTCAATAAACAATGTATGTACACTAAAGTGCATTTACTAAAAAGGTTAATATAAAACATTGTGAAAGCCTAATAAGGACAGATTTTTTTTTTTTTCCTGTGCTGGACTTTTTAACAAGTCCTTATTAAGCCATAACTTGGTCCTACTCTTAAAGGGTTATTAATGCTCAAACTACAGTTGAGGAGGAGAGAGGAGGAAACGACATTGGGGTCTATAAAAGGTAAAGCATTCTCACCTCTGTGCCACAGGCTTCACTGAGGTTATTTTAACTTGCCTGACCACATGTGTGCGATCATAATGTATCCCTCCCTAATTTACTCTGGCTTACAGTAGGCTGTGAGCTTTGTCTCTACTCCAACTTAAGGCTGAAATAGGGGCTGAAGACCTACTGGGGAAATACTTCCAGCTCTCTCAAACTCTGCCTTGCCAGAGTTCCTCTCCTAATGGATTGTACAACTATCCATCAAACACAAACACAGTCACTTCCACAATCCAACAATTAGCAGTAAAAGATGATGTGCTTTCAGTCTCTCAGTGAGCATGTGTGTATTTGCTGCTGTTATCACAATCTTATCTAAATCCTTTCCATGCCTCCCATCAGAGGAGAGGTCTTTTAAACAGAGCCTGGTAGCAAGACGAAAGTGTAGACATTAATCACACTAAGAGACACAACCAATATCCCTGGAGCTATCTAATGTACTACTCCTGAATATAGGCAAACAGTTTCTTGTACTGACGCAGCAACTAGATGACAGTCCAACATCTGGTCTGAGGACTTAATCCATAATCCCAATTTACTTTCTTTACAAAGAGCAAAATGCCATGGCAGGCAACTATTCAGAACAATAACTCTTAGTTTACAAAATGACAGTCAAGTGGCATGCTAGGTAGCAGCACACAAGCTATCTGGGTAGTATAACAGTCTCCTAAAAGGTGACAAATGGAAAACTGATGGCGTTAAACTGCACCCGATGAGCTGTGTCTGCAGTTTCTTTTGTTTTAAAAAATCCAAAGCAGATCAAAAGACTGGACTTGTAGCTGCTGGTGCTAAGTCTTGCAAGAAGTGGATTACAGAAAGCAGGATTGATCGCAACTGAAACAGTGAAGCCAGGCATCTCTTCAAACATCAATTGGAGAGACACTTTCATAAAGCACAGTAACAGAGAGGAGAAGTTTTCTAATATAATACTACTACAGTCAGTTGAGAAAGACGGTTTAGAGCAATGACTAAACCTCTTGATAGGAAGTATATCTTAAGAGAAAGAAAACACTTTAGCCAAATGCTTATTAAATTTTGAACATTATATTTGTTAAATGAAGAACCAAGGGAATTGTGACTGATTAATGGCAGTTTAAACTCAAACATAACTTGGCTTGAACGATAAGATTATGCAATACCATTAGGTTGGTTTCTTGTAAATGTTTGAGTACTTCCTTACCTTTATACTTTATGTATTTATGTCACTTTATAAATACAGTAAAACTGTTTAAAAGGTCCCCGCCCCTGCCGTCAGGTAATTTGAATTTGAGACCCCTGCCCTAGATGTTTGTATGTTGCTGCGGCATATTGCCGACGTTTCTTATCATTAGTCGATACATTTACTGGTATGACTGGTGGAGACTTACTCAGCAGAGTCAGCAGGCAGGATGGATATAGGGGATAGTTGGGAACTATAGAGAGACAGAGAGGAAAAAGGACAACAAGGTTAGAAAATAACATACTCCTCAACTCTCTTCCCATACTGAATGAAATGACCTTGGAGAGTGTAGATAACGAACATCAAGAGTCCAAAGAGGGAAGAAAGTACATGAATACAATATACATCAGTGTATATTGTATGTTTAAGAGAGTACAGATCAAGTGCTAAGTGAGTGTTTAGAGCAGCAAAGGTGAAAAAGAATGAAGATGCGTGCAAGTCCTCATGATGCATAAGAAATGCACAACATTTACACACGCGTACACAAATATGCAGCATTTTAGTCAGTGGCGCCACTAAGGGTGGGCAGATTGTTATTTAGGCTACAGAGTTCTGCTGAAGCCAGCTCATCAGATAGAAGGGCGTTTGTCATGTGATATTTGTTCTTTGACGTGCCTACATAATCAGGAAGTTTGTGTGTGTGTGTGAGGGGCAAGAACAAGGGAGGGGTCTGTGATCTTTGCAGAGACATTGAGTACACGCACACCATTTATATAACACGCCTACACACACGTGTGTGTGTTTGTGTGTGTGTTTGTGCGCGTGTGTGTGTCTTTCAGGTACGCAAACTCATCTCATTAGGAAATCAGCAGCATGTGTGGATTCTTTAATGGCACCCACACACATGCTTGTAATGCAGCCAGAAGACCTCAGGTAGATCAATGCATACTGAATTATTAATGGTCAACAGGAAGTGATGATGACCTCCATCTTTATTCTCCAGTTCTTTCCTTGTTTTTTCCAGCTATTCTTACAACCAGCCCTTTTCCTTCATTGTTTATTTTTTCAACTCAATTGCTTTCTACTATTAATCTAGATTTTTCTTTTCATTTACCTACAGTAATTTATTTTCACCCACCTATTTGCCTGTTCTGCCCTCATATTCCAAATATTGCTTTTTTCATTCCACCTAATCACCTTTGATACAAAACTATTATTTCTCTAAGCTTTTCTGTTCTCCTTTCTGTCTTTTACATTTTTTCTCCACCTTCTTCACTTACTACTGACTTTGAATATAAAAACCATCTTGCATTTCCTTTTGGACAACGTAACCTTGATCATGCATGCCATGGAGAGGAATAAAAAGAATGGGAAAGGTAGTAGTGGGAGCATTTTTACAGGCTTACTGAGATCAATCAGTAAGACTTTAAAAATGCTGCCAAACAACGGTGGTTTGAGGGAGAGAAGAGCTGAAAAAACGTTGTAGCAAACAACATTTACTTTTGTTCTCTTGCCCTATCCACCGACTTTAGTAATGTTCTGCTGCCAAAATCTACAGTATTTTGTTTTATCTCTCTGTAACATCAAACATTTTAGAATCTGTGATTATCCAGACTGGGTTTACATGAGATCCTTTATCACCAACTTTCGTCTCTTTTCTCTTCCTCCTGGTCAACATAGAAAACTGCCCTTGAAGCAGGAAGCCCCCGAAAGGCTCCCTACAGCAGGGACAGTCCTTTCAAAGGCACTGATAACATCTGACAGCAGGCTCTTCTGCTGAGCTGTACCCGAACAGACCGCAGTGGGTGGCTGAATCACTAAGAATAGATTCTTGATGGGGCTGTCAAGGACATTACGTAACCTCCATGGGCCCTAAGTAGCAATTATAATATCAAATCTTTTACCATTTTGCCACTGAAGATCTGAACCAAAACCACTGTTTTGGTCTTTGGGGTGTTCTTGTCCTCCCCAATGTCCTTTAGCATTAAAGATAACATTTATATCAGCGTCATGTATGGTCCTTTAGGGGCCCAAATAACACCCCTTGTGGCGGCCTTTAGGGCATTTCTTCCCTGTTGATGACACCATCAAGGACAAATAGAAACAGAGAGTATTCTGCTCTAGCAACCCTGAACTTACAGGATAAGCTGAATGGACAATAGATACATACATACACCCATACATACAATAATAAAAATAAATAAAATAATATAAATATAAATAAATATAATATAAATAAAATAAATTCAGAAAAATTATAATAAAATAAAATTATTATATACTACCAACACTAGTTTTTCTTTTATTATTAAATGCTTTAGGTTACCTTCTTTATGTTTCTGTAGCAAAGGAGTTTTCAACTGATTGAAAGCACAGGGACCACAATTATGACTAAGAAGCAACCTGAAGACCACTGTAGGGTGTGAAGCCACAAGGCATTACATGGAGAAGTGTTTTGAATGATAAAATACAATTATATGACTTGAAAATCTTTATCCATCATTTCTGTCTCTTCCTCTCTTCAATCACTCTCTGGTATATAAAAAATGCATCAGTTTTAAAAATCCAAAAGTGAAATCAAACTGCATTTAAACGTGCAGTGGTCATATAGGTTAGGAGCTGTGGAGCTACTGTGATGCAAAATTAACCTATATAGAAACAAATTAAACAGTTCAAACAGCACTATGGAAAATGACTCGTAGAAAGTTAGTTATGGTTACTGTACTTGCAGCATGAATATGATGAATCATGTGGAATTTCAGGAGAGGTATGTCGCTGTTTAATACAAATTATTTTAGATATAACCCACCCCTTCATCTCTCTAATCTGTATTCTTTACATTCGAGTACACAGAAATTTAAATACTACCCTTATGACTATGACTTTATGACTATTGTGCGATAAATGCACCATCTTTATGATCCTGTTTGGAAAAATACTTTATGAACTGACAACATAATGGTTTTAAACAAGAGCACCATAAAATAACTGTAAAAGTCGGACATAAAGGCAGAGCTTTGTTAGATTTATATCTGAAGCACGTTTGGGATGTGTAACATTTAGAGGAGTATACAAGCCATTCACACATTCACTGCAAAATGACCTTTAAAAGATTTAGAACTTTATCGAACTATGCTTCAATTCTGTCCCCTGAAAGTTGTTCAGGTAATGAAACCTTGAGCTGCACAAATTTGTACTAAATGTGTTATTTTTATTGCAGAGAATAAGAGGCTTCGCATTATGTTTTAATCTAGATTTTTCTATCTGCAGCTGGAACGTGACCTTCAGACATTATAATGTAATATAATTTAGATCTCAATATAGAATTTAATTAATCCATGAAGCTACAAAGTTTAGAATTAAATTTTTGCTTGTCTATCTTGTTACAAGCTCAGGTTCTTAATTTTACTGTGACACAGTCCAGATTTCACATTCTCATTCTAAAACCCACATTCAGTTTTAGCCAAACAATAAATGAATAGCCTTATTGTGCTCTTACATTATTAATGATTATTCTAGAGGCTCAATACAAAGGAAACAAAAGCAGCAAGTAAACATGCATTACAGTGCATGTGTGTGTGAAGCAGGTTGTCAGACCACAGCAGTGAATTGTCTTGTGCATGCTTGTGTATATGTGATATAAATGTATGCATACGTGCTGGAAGGGTCTGTGTGGATGATGGTGAATGCGTAGATTGCAGCAGTTGCTACCTCCCAGCAAGAATAGAGCAGAGTCAGCCTTGCTGACAACAGCAGCTCTGTAGATACACTACCAACTTCAGACCCACCAGATACACACCATTTCTCTCTCTCTCGCTCATTCACACGCACTTATATCTTTGCCTGTTTAAGCATTTCCTTCCCTCACACAGTGACACACAGAACCTCTCTATAACTCACACAAACACACCAACACCCACAAGTGCAAACCTACACCCACATCCACAGAATCATAAGCATCATCTCATTTCTCTAACAGCTCTGCTCACTCAGAAACAGTAAACATTTATAATCCTTCATGTCAGGGCCAAGAAACCCTAACAGAGTCTTTCAACAGATATTTGCATGCAAACTGTTCACAAGACTAGCACAGAGCTGGTCAAGGATTTCTGCCTGGATACTGTTCATTCATTTATTTCCATCAGCTGCTTCACTTGGGACAACAAAAGACCAATGCTGTTGTCCTTCATTGTTTTTTGTTTGTTATCAAACAGATGTTTGACCATCTGACAATAATATTTAGCTATTTGGAACCATGAGGAGAAGATGCAAAACTGCAGATAATTTGGACTTAAAATATTCTCTTTCAGTACAGTTTGATATTGTGTATAAGTGACTGAGCTATATAAACAATGCGTGCAAGATATATTACAGTGTCTGATTTCACATCATGTCCCTGTCATAATGATAAAGGTTGCAAAGCATTCTCACAACAAAATCCAGACTAAAACTGCAACTAAAGAAGATGTCAGTAAGCGCTGAGCACAAGGTGAGTTAAGCTGATCTTATAGGACAAGAAAAGGTTTAGCATTTCTTGTTTTCAAAAGACTGAAACAATTATTTTACTGTCCAAGTGTTTGCCAAATATTTATTCATTTTAGCATTGCATCATTTACAATGATAATCCTCGTTGGGCAATAATGCATTACCAGTAATGTGTTACTGAAATAATATTGCATTTCCCAGTAACAAGTAGAGTAAAAACTTACAACTAAAATTTCCGTAATAATATTACAATGACTCCCTCCAAGAGCAACTCATTACTGTGTTACTTTTGTTGTCACCGTGACGAAGATTAATTTGAAATCCAACATTTAATATTTGTATTCATCGCGCATGCACATTTACCCATTAGCAGCACCACAAGTAGTAAGACAGCTTGGAAGACGCAAGTGCTTACAATCACTGGGTGAAATTATTATCATTACTTTAGTTTGCTCAGGGTGAAAAGTGATTAAAACATTAAAACGTAATTTCTGGTCAAATAGTGTTAAGATTGTTTCCACTGCAAAAAACCCACCTTAAACCTCATCAAAAACTCAAGACAGCACAGCCTGAAGCTTGTGGGAACACTACCCAACAAAGACGAGTCCATAACGGCTACAGAGGAGGAATGCTGACTTTCAGTGGTTAAAAAACAAAAACTGGATTTTAATTATCGTCAGCAAGCTGCAACAAGCTACAAAGAACTAAAGAATCTTGTGGCAGCATTTGTGGTGGATGAAATGTTGCCTATTTCCACTATTAACTTTCCATCTGTCTTGCCGACCCTTTGGGAAACTAGTATTATGGGTAATGCAACAAGTTACTTTTACAGGTAAGTAATAATAACAGGTAAGTTGGAACAGAGTAACAAGTAATTAGTAATATAATCCATTTTTTGAGACCAATACTAATACTAGGACTATTTAGTATTGTGAACAATACTAATTAGTTCACAAATGTATTCAACTAATAATTGTTTTGCTCCAATGTTTTTTTCTTATATTTAAAAAACTAAGAGTGCCTTAAGAACGTTCAGTCCTTTTAGTAACACAGAGAAAATGCTTATTAAAGACGGAGCATTTCCACAGGGACAAGTGACACATTCTCGGCTAAGCTGCCAGCTTTCTTTACACTTGGATTGCATAACATAATATCAGCTGTTCAGTAATGCAGTGACTCTGTTCTCTTCATGTTCTGCCCTGTTTCTCATCCTGTGAAAGAAAAAGGACAGACTTCCTCTTGTCCCACTCCTGTTTGATCTCTCCCTGGTAAGAAAAACAATGAAGACAGCCCACAATCCACAACCTCATTTCTCTCCTTTTCCTATATTTATATATATAAAAAAGGAAACTTTCAAACGTTTCCGTTGATTTGTACAAAACTATTGTTCTAACAGTCATTTTATTTAATATTAATCACACTAATTTCATCATCTGACTGGATGCCCTTGCTCCATGCATCACTCTCTCTGTTGATCATTTTTATCTATTACCCAGCAACCTTTTTTCATTTCCCTCCACACATCCATTCATTCATTCCTTCCTTCCCCATTCAGACTAGGGGAGTTACATAACTCTGAGGTTACCTTTGCAGCAGAATGTCACAGGCCATTCTCATGTTTCAAGCTGTGTTTTCTCTAACTGTAATCTGTCCTTGTTGTTTTGTTTGAGTTTTTTAATCCAGCCTGTAGGTGTGTTTCTGGTAGACTGATTCTGTCTCTATTGTGTGTCTTCTTCTTAAGCCAGCTAACTTCTAAGGCAAACTAAAATAAAGCTTACTGAAGTCTAAACTGTTTTTTTTTTCTCTCTTCAAATATCCAGCAGAGAAGTCAGGCTGCCTTTTACCCAAACTCAGCACAAATTTGTGTATTTCTTCTCTTTGTCAGTTAACAACTTGAGACATGTCTTGCAGGAGCAGAATCCAGCATTTAAGGCTCGTTCTGTCTAACTCTTAGGCTGTCGAAGTACAGATTTCTTCTCTTTTGGTGACAGGTAGGTCTGCCAGGCAATGCTGTATCCGGTAGGTAGTTATCCCAGTTGAGCACTTTGATGTGTAAGCGTCAATACCAGCAGGTCAAGCAGCTGAGCCAGTGTGTCGCCTGGGTGCATTCTGTGGTGTCCTCTGATTGCGTGTGTGCTCTTGGGTGAGTGTGCACGGCGTGGTTGTCCTCACTCTGACTGTGAAAGTGCTGCAGTAAACATCCAGAGCCCTGCTCAAATATATGAGCTTCTGATGTAACCTGGCAACAACCCCAGGAGGACCAATAGGATGGGAGGGGCCGAGCTTGGGAGCCAATCAAGAAAAGGGAGTGACTTGTGTGAGCCAATCATGAGGCAGGAAAGGGGACGGGGAGGGGGTTTGCTTTTTTTGGTCCCCTCTGCAGTGACTAAAAACTCAGCAGTTATTACATTCGACCCAGTGGTCTGTATAATAGCATGTAATAAATGTACACCTACGATGCTTGTTAGCCAAGAAACACAAAGACATATTTACCTGTGTCTTTTGCATCACCTCCTAAGAGCATGTTTTTAATGGCTTACCTAAGTTATCCACCACGGAGGAAGGGGAGGAAGGAAGAAGGGTAGGTGGACTACATAAACTAATGACAGAATGACTGAAAGCAGGATATTATGGGACACAAACTATAAACACAAACAGCCCACACTGACTAATCTACGGGAGAGAGAAAAGCAAAAAGAAAAAAAATAGATAAAGCTCCAATAGGGCTATACTGACGTGTTTTAATATGCAGCGTCAGTTATGTCTATATCTGCACTACATACCACTAGAAAGTCACACCTAGCAAAAGGGCTTTTATCTACCATTTGTTTGTTGCCTAATCTTATATGCTGTGAAACTGAATGCTGATTCAGAGAGGAATGTTCTGCCTGGGTTTGGCTCAGAGAAACAACCAAAAACATGTGTCAAAATAAAAACCTAGGCATCCTACACAAAGAGTAGTAGCTTCACTTCAGCTATTAGCTAAATCAAGAAAACGACAAAGCATTCTTCCTTCAAAGACTGGAGCAGACGTTTGTTTAGATCAGGACAAGATGAGTGCCTTTTATTACATCAGTGACATCAACAAAAAGACATTTTAGGTCTGCAAGCAGTTCAGACATGTCTACTATCTCTCTGTGAGGGTACAATGAATAAAAATTCATTTCTGTTAAAAGGAGCAATCAAAGCGACTCACCCAAAGAGCCTTAATGGCCCGCTGCCCAGTGAAACATCATCTGTAACCTGATCCTAAAGTCAATAATCACAGATAATCCTGGTAGAACATCTGAAAAGTGAACACACTGAACTAAAAAAAACTGCTGAATAAAGGTCAGTAATACAAAAAATATAGTCACATATATAGTCACTATTAGGAAAAAAAGAAGGTAACCACACAATGGTTCTTAACGTCAGCAAGATTTTGTGGTACTTCAAAGTGAAGACAATCGCGCTCTTAAAGTAAAAAATATAAGAACATGAGCCCGGCCAGAAGCCACAGCGGAAGCAAGACACAAAGTTTTTCTTTTGTCTTTAAAACTGGGGTTTGTTTTAGATAAAAATTGGACAACGTTTTATGTCCAAGCGAAACACACTCTTTAAGTGGATCTTGCTCCACATTGTCAAAAATAACAGCAGTTTAGATGGATGTTCAGCTCTCTTTTTTCTTTCTATTTACAATGTTGCAGTTACCTCCACCACCCATTACCTGAATATTCTGCACAATATCTGATATTATAAAGTCTGATAAGATTGTATTATATTCATCTCATACTTTGCAATATGCACTTTACATTTTTACATGACTAACTCACAAAGCACACACGTATGCTTTGTGCAAATTTTCTAAGAAGAGGGTACAGATATCAGTGTCTGTGTTTGTGATAATACTGTGCAAGTGCACATTGTTGATGCAAACACAAAGACAAGATACTCCAGTACTTTATGGGATGGATATATATATGGCGTCAATGATGGAGAAAGGTTTTTCTATCCTGAGATCTGACACTGCATTTTCACTCAGGTGGGAGAAAAAGAAAAAAACTAACAAATTGTTCACGAGACACCAAGTCTCCCAACTTCTCTTTGTCCTCATGGCCCTCTCTCCCCCTCTGATCCTACCTTCCCTACAATAATCCTTTACTTCCTCCTGCTCCTGTTCTCTTGACTGGGGACAGAAGTGCATCCCAAGAGCCCCTTCCCACACCCTTCCAGGTTATGTCAGCAGCCTCATGAAGATTACTTTCCACAGGCAGAGAGAACATAAGCAGAAAAAAAGGGAGGAAAGTACTGATGGGGGAAGAAAAGAGGTCAGAAGAGAAATACCAGGGATTATATATATAGAGAGATCTGAAATGAGCAGAGGCTGTCAGCATGTATGGTCTGCGTGTGTGCACTGGCTGTCACAGTCTATTAAGGGAACACTTTAACAGTAACAAAGGACAGACTTCACTGTCTGTCAAATGCTACACAAACAGCTCAGCCACAGTTAATATGTTGAGTCACTAGATGGGTTCTTTCTCCCCATTCTGGGCTGTCACAATCACTTATATGTCAAGGGAATAACTGAAAAATAGACTGAAATGTGAGCACACCTAATAAAATGCACATCTATATGCACTCAAAACTCCTGGAGACAGCAGTGAGGGTCATTTGTTGCTAAGCAAAATTTTAGAATTTTAGAATAGCCAGTGAAAAGATGCAACAGTTAACAAGACTCAAACCATTATAATCTAAAGCCACACATCTCATCAACATGCTAAGATATAAATAAATTATGTGGATTCCCACAAGAAACTGACAAAGCATTTTGTTTAATTTTCTGTCAGGAAATGAGAGTTGCATGATTTTGTGTGTATGTTACATCATCAAAAACCGCTTGATATTATAATCATGTATTTTCTAAAGCTCTGCATTTTCTAAATAGTTCTGTGGTACAGGCTGTTGAATCCAGGGTCTACCAACTCTGCATTAATCCCCGCATCCAGACACTGAGGTTAGACAGGGTCAGAGGGATGATGGCTACAGGGTGGCCACGGCTAATGGCGAATTAATACCAATTAAAACAATCACATGACTTAAACATACAGACAGTCTGGGCAGTTACTTAATTCAAATAATTTCCCCCGGTAACCTTCCTCTGTAGTAAAAAGCAATGATTAAAATTCTAAGTGCAATATTGTACGGCTGCCAGCAAAAGCTTTCCTTCAGTACCACACACAAACACACAGAAATCCTGTGTTGCCACACAAAGAAATCTATTAACGTCTACAGTACAACACATATCAACACCAAATGCTTGTAGAGACAAACATAGCATTCTGAACATGTACCACAGACAGTGGGTTGAAAAAGCATCATATCGGCAGCTTGTGCAAAATCTAAAACCTTAGTCTCAAACTAGTAAAATCAAACATGAGGCCAACTTCTGTGTATGCCCTTTTGTCTATGTGACACACTGCTTGTCCTGTAGGTTTTCGGTCACTGGTGTATATAATGCGATTGTGCGTGTGTGGATTATGGATTACTGTCTTTAATCCAGTAGGACAAGTCTAGTTTCATGACCATGACACACACGCATATAGGGCTAAAGCTCAGTCAATGATGTAAAGGAACCAAGCAATTGTATTTACTGTCCTACACAGTTATACAATTTTGTATCGATGAGAATAAGTGTTTTATTTTTTAACTTCACACTGTCACACCTTTAGATCCCCACTCATGGTTGTGCAAGCCAGAACTTTAGGAGTCACATTTGTGCAAATTATGTGAATACAAAATTTGTTTCGTTTCCTGAGACAGTTTATGTGGCCTCCACATCAAGTTCCTGATAAATTACAAAATTTAAATAACAGAAACAGCTTGTCTCATGCTGTGTCCACACATAAAACAAGCTTTTTAAGACCAAAGATAAAAATTCTCATCATAAAAAAAACATTTTTGTTCAATGTTTTCAGGTGCAGAATCTTCCTGTCCCACTGTTAAATAAGTTTTTTTTAATAGTCTTTTATTCTCTTGATATTGATGTTCTATGTATATTTTAACTTGGTTGTATTGTTCTGTTATCTAAGCTGCAACTGAAATACAAATTACTAAAAGCAACAAAAAATGGTCTGCTGTTTTCATAATTCAACTCCACCTTTTCTGCTACATGATCAACATTCTGTTGAACACAGTGCAAAATGCGTAGGCGTCGGTGCAGGGTAGTCTCGGTGTTGTGCTTAGTAATTAACTTAGTAGAGATCAGCAGATCAGAAAAACTACAGAAGGTCTCCATGTTATTGCATGGGGATTGAACTCTTGTCCTTCAGTCTGGAGGGAGACTCATTATCGTGTACGTGAGCATCTAAATGTGTGTGTCTGACATTTGCCTTCTGGTTGGTTACCACCTACAGAACACCAATAGGTCAGCAATGCATCTTTTAGTGTAACCAACAGGAAACTGCTATAACGCCAAGCATGTAAACAAATTAAACACTGTGAATGACCATATTCACATTACATTACTTACTGTCCATATGTGAGTATGGCAGATGTATTTGGAGCTTAAGAGTTTTTGTATTTTTGCTATTTAAAACCTTTTCATTACTAAAAGCTACACTATACTAGTTAGAGTGATTAAAGCTACTAGTTCTTATGTGTTGTTGTGTTCTTGTAATATTTATAAATATTACAAAAGTATAAACTTGTAAGTATACTTGACCTTAAGTCGAAAGTGTTAAAAATCATCATCATCATAGGAAAAATGTCCAATAATGTAATATAATTTCTGAAAGGTTTAGAGATCTATGAATGACACAAGCCTGATGCTTTACATGCCTTCAAGTACATGATATACCAAATGCAATCTGTGTGACATACTGACATAAGAAGAGGATAAAGCCACTGAATTTCTAAAGAGCTAGAATACAATACAACACACCACAAATGTCTTGAATTCCCTTGTGACACTGTCATAATGTCATTCAAACTCA